>NW_027174565.1:900000-1151000 GCF_000390325.3 Nicotiana tomentosiformis
GGGCGGTTACTATGGTTCCTTAGGTCGTATTTGATAGTCCGGAAAAATTTTAGGCGATAGGGGTCAGGAGGTCCCGGGACCACTCGGAAGGCGTGGGCTATAACACACAAAAATATGGGAATCGCGCGGAATTCTAGTTGTTTGGCCGAAAAACGCAAAAAATGAGGAACGATCATGGCGGGGTGGTTACTATGGTTCCTTAGGTCGTATTTGATTGCCCGGAAAATTTTTAGGCGATTGGGGTTCGGGGTTCCCGGGACCCCTTGGAAGGCGTGGGCTAAAGCACACGAAAATATGGAAATCGCGCGGAATTCTAGTTTTTTGGCTGAAAATGCAAAAGACTAGGAACGGTCATGGCGGGGCGGTGTCTATGGTTCCTTAGGTCTTATTTGATAGTCCGGAAAAATATTAGGCGATCGGGGTTCGGGGTTCCCGGGACCCCTTGGAAGGCGTGGGCTAAAGCACACGAAAATATGGAAATCACGCGGAATTCTAGTTTTTTGGCTGAAATATGCAAAAGACTAGGAACGATCATGGCGGGGCGGTGTCTATGGTTCCTTAGGTCGTATTTGATAGTTCGGAAAATTTTTAGGCGATCCGGCTCCGGGGGGCCCGAACCACTCGAAAGGCGTGGGCGATAGCACACAAAAATATGGGAATCGGGCGGAATTCTAGTTTTTTGGCCGAAAAACGGAAAAAACTAGGAACGATCATGGCTGGGCAGTGACTATGGTTCCTTAGGTCTTATTTGATAGTCCGGAAAAATTTTAGGCGATAGGGGTTCGGAGACCCGGGACCACTCGGAAGGCATGGGCTATAACACACAAAAATATGGGATCGCGCGGAATTCTAGTTGTTTGGCCGAAAAACGCAAAAAATAAGGAACGATCATGGCGGGGCGGATACTATGGTTCCTTAGGTCGTATTTGATAGTCCGGAAAAATTTTAGGCGATAGGGGTCAGGAGGTCCCGGGACCACTCGGAAGGACTGGGCTATAACACACAAAAATATGGGAATCGCGCGGAATTCTAGTTGTTTGGCCGAAAAATGCAAAAACTAAGGAATGATCATGGCGGGGTGGTTACTATGGTTCCGTAGGTCGTATTTGATTGCCCGGAAATTTTTTAGGCGATCGTGGTTCGGGGTTCCCGGGACCCCTTGGAAGGCGTGGGCTAAAGCACACGAAAATATGGAAATCGCGCGGAATTCTAGTTTTTTGGCTGAAAAATGCAAAAGACTAGGAACGGTCATGGCGGGGCGGTGTCTATGGTTCCTTAGGTCTTATTTGATAGTCCGGAAAAATATTAGGCGATCGGGGTTCGGGGTTCCCGGGACCCCTTGGAAGGCGTGGGCTAAAGCACACGAAAATATGGAAATCGCGCGAAATTCTAGTTTTTTGGCTGAAAAATGCAAAAGACTAGGAACGATCATGGCGGGGCGGTGACTATGGTTCCTTAGGTCGTATTTGATAGTCCGGAAAAATTTAGGCGATAGGGGTCCGGAGTTCCCGGGTTCACTTGGAAGGCGTGGGCTATAGGACACGAAAATATGGGAATCGCGCGGAATTCTAGTTTTTTGGCCGAAAAATGCAAAGCATTTGGAACGATCATGGTGGGGCGGTGACTATGGTACCTTAGGTCATATTTGATAGTCCAGAAAAATTTTAGCCGATCGGGGTCCGCGGCTCCCCGGACCACTTGGAAGGCGTGGGTATAGCACACGAAAATATGGGAATCGGGTGTAATTCTAGGTTTTTGGCCGAAAAATGCAAAAAATGATAAACGATGATGGCGGGGCGGTTACTATGGTTCCTAAGGTTGTATTTGACGGCCCGGAAAAATTTTAGGCGATCGGGGTCCGGGGGTCCCGGAACCACTTGGAAGGGTGGGCAATAGCACAGAAAAATATTGTAATCGGGCGAAATTCTAGTTTTTTGGCCGAAAAACGCAATAAATGAGGAATGATCATGGCTGGGCGGTGACTATGGTTCCTTAGGTCGTATTTGATAGTCCGGAAAAATTTTAGGCGATAGGGGTCTGGAGTTCCCGGGTTCACTTGGAATGCGTGGGCTATAGGACACGAAAATATGGGAATCGCGCAGAATTCTAGTTTTTTGGCCGAAAACGGAAAAAACTAGGAACGATCATGGCTGAGCGGTGACTATGGTTCCTTAGGTCTTATTTGATAGTCCGGAAAAATTTTAGGCGATAGGGTTCCGGAGTTCCCGGGTTCACTTGGAAGGCGTGGGCTATAGGACACGAAAATATGGGAATCGCGCAGAATTCTAGTTTTTTGGCCTAAAAACAGAAAAAACTAGGAACGATCATAGCTGGGCGGTTACTATGGTTCCTTAGGTCGTATTTGAGGTCCCGGGACCACTCGGATGGTGTGGGCTATAACACACAAAAATATGGGAATCGCGCGGAATTCTAGTTTTTTGGCCGAAAAACGCAAAAAATAAGGAACAATCATGGCGGGGCGGATACTATGGTTCCTTAGGTCGTATTTGATTGCTCGGAAAATTTTTAGGCGATCGGGGTCCGCGGCTCTTGGGACCACTCGGAATGCGTGGGTATAGCACACGAAAATATGTGAATCGGGCGAAATTCTAGGTCATTTTCAGTAACATGCAAAAAATGTGGAAACATCTTGGTAGGGCGGTGACTATGGTTCCTTTGGTCTTATTTGATAGTCCGGAAAAATATTAGACGATAGGGGTCCGGAGTTCCCGGGTTCACTTGGAAGGCGTGGGCTATAGGACACGAAAATATGGAAATCGCGCGGAATTCTAGTTTTTTGGCCGAAAAATGGAAAAAACTAGGAACGATCATGGCTGGGCGGTTACTATGGTTCCTTAGGTCGTATTTGATAGTCCGGAAAAATTTTAGGCGATAGGGGTCAGGAGGTCCCGGGACCACTCGGAAGGCGTGGGCTATAACACACAAAAATATGGGAATCGCGCGGAATTCTAGTTGTTTGGCCGAAAAACGCAAAAAATAAGGAATGATCATGGCGGGGTGGTTATTATGGTTCTGTAGGTCGTATTTGATTGCCCGGAAAATTTTTAGGCGATTGGGGTTCGGGGTTCCCGGGACCCCTTGGAAGGCGTGGGCTAAAGCACACGAAAATATGGAAATCGCCCGGAATTCTAGTTTTTTGGCTGAAAATGCAAAAGACTAGGAACGGTCATGGCGGGGCGGTGTCTATGGTTCCTTAGGTCTTATTTGATAGTCCGGAAAAATATTAGGCGATCGGGGTTCGGGGTTCCCGGGACCCCTTGGAAGGCGTGGGCTAAAGCACACGAAAATATGGAAATCACGCGGAATTCTAGTTTTTTGGCTGAAATATGCAAAAGACTAGGAACGATCATGGCGGGGCGTGTCTATGGTTCCTTAGGTCGTATTTGATAGTTCGGAAAATTTTTAGGCGATCCGGCTCCGGGGGCCCGAACCACTCGAAAGGCGTGGGCGATAGCACACAAAAATATGGGAATCGGGCGGAATTCTAGTTTTTTGGCCGAAAAACGGAAAAAACTAGGAACGATCATGGCTGGGCAGTGACTATGGTTCCTTAGGTCTTATTTGATAGTCCGGAAAAATTTTAGGCGATAGGGGTTCGGAGACCCGGGACCACTCGGAAGGCATGGGCTATAACACACAAAAATATGGGATCGCGCGGAATTCTAGTTGTTTGGCCGAAAAACGCAAAAAATAAGGAACGATCATGGCGGGGCGGATACTATGGTTCCTTAGGTCGTATTTGATAGTCCGGAAAAATTTTAGGCGATAGGGGTCAGGAGGTCCCGGGACCACTCGGAAGGACTGGGCTATAACACACAAAAATATGGGAATCGCGCGGAATTCTAGTTGTTTGGCCGAAAAATGCAAAAACTAAGGAATGATCATGGCGGGGTGGTTACTATGGTTCCGTAGGTCGTATTTGATTGCCCGGAAATTTTTTAGGCGATCGGGGTTCGGGGTTCCCGGGACCCCTTGGAAGGCGTGGGCTAAAGCACACGAAAATATGGAAATCGCGCGGAATTCTAGTTTTTTGGCTGAAAAATGCAAAAGACTAGGAACGGTCATGGCGGGGCGGTGTCTATGGTTCCTTAGGTCTTATTTGATAGTCCGGAAAAATATTAGGCGATCGGGGTTCGGGGTTCCCGGGACCCCTTGGAAGGCGTGGGCTAAAGCACACGAAAATATGGAAATCGCGCGGAATTCTAGTTTTTTGGCTGAAAAATGCAAAAGACTAGGAACGATCATGGCGGGGCGGTGTCTATGGTTCCTTAGGTCGTATTTGATAGTCCGGAAAAATTTAGGCGATAGGGGTCCGGAGTTCCCGGGTTCACTTGGAAGGCGTGGGCTATAGGACACGAAAATATGGGAATCGCGCGGAATTCTAGTTTTTTGGCCGAAAAATGGAATAAACTAGGAACAATCATGGCTGGGCGGTGACTATGGTTCCTTAGGTCTTATTTGATAGTCCGGAAAAATTTTAGGCGATAGGGGTCCGGAGACCCGGGACCACTCGGAAGGCATGGGCTATAACACACAAAAATATGGGATCGCGCGGAATTCTAGTTGTTTGGCCGAAAAATGCAAAAAATAAGGAACGATCATGGCGGGGAGGATACTATGGTTCCTTAGGTCGTATTTGATAGTCCGGAAAAATTTTAGGCGATAGGGGTCCGGAGACCCGGGACCACTCGGAAGGTGTGGGCTATAACACACAAAAATATGGGAATCGCGCGGAATTCTACCTTTTTTGCCGAAAAACGCAAAAAATAAGGAACGATCATGGCGGGGCAGATACTATGGTTCCTTAGGTCGTATTTGATTGCCCGGAAAATTTTTAGGCGATCGGGGTTCGGGGTTCCCGGGACCCCTTGGAAGGCGTGGGCTAAAGCACACGAAAATATGGAAATCGCGCGGAATTCTATCTTTTTGGCTAAAAAATGCAAAAGACTAGGAACGATCATGGCGGGGCGGTGTCTATGGTTCCTTAGGTCGTATTTGATAGTTCGGAAAATTTTTAGGCGATCCGGCTCCGGGGGGCCCGAACCACTCGGAAGGCGTGGGCGATAGCACACAAAAATATGGGAATCGAGCGGAATTCTAGATTTTTTGCCAAAAAATGCAAAAAATGAGGAACGATCATGGCGAGGCGGTGACTATGGTTCCTTAGGTCCTAATTGATGGCCCGAAAATTTTTTAGGCGATCCCAGTCCGGCGGCCCGGCCCACTTCGGAAGGCGTGGGGCACACAAAAATATGGTAATCGAGCGGAATTCTAGCTTTTTGGCCGAAAAATGCAATAAATGAGGAACGATCATGGCGGGGCGGTGACTATGGTTCCTTAGGTCGTATTTGATGGCCCGGAAAATTTTAGGCGATCGGGGTCCACGGCTCCTGGGACCACTCGGAAGGCGTAAGCTATAGCACACGAAAATATGCAAATCGCGCGGAGTTCTAGTTTTTTGGCCGAAAAATGCAAAGCATTTGGAACGATCATGGTGGGGCGGTGACTATGGTACCTTAGGTCATATTTGATAGTCCAGAAAAATTTTAGCCGATCGGGGTCCGCGGCTCCCCGGACCACTTGGAAGGCGTGGGTATAGCACACGAAAATATGGGAATCGGGTGTAATTCTAGTTTTTAAGGCCGAAAAATGCAAAAAATGAGAAACGATGATGGCGGGGCAGTTACTATGGTTCCTAAGGTCGTATTTGACGGCCCAGAAAAATTTTAGGCGATCGGGGTCCGGGGGCCCCGGAACCACTTGGAAGGGTGGGCAATAGCATAGAAAAATATAGTAATCGGGCGGAATTCTAGTTTTTTGGCCGAAAAATGCAACCAATGAGGAATGATCATGGCTGGGCGGTGAATATGGTTCCTTAGGTCGTATTTGATAGTCCGGAAAAATTTAGGCGATAGGGGTCCGGAGTTCCCGGGTTCACTTGGAAGGCGTGGGCTATAGGACACGAAAATATGGGAATCGCGCGGAATTCTAGTTTTTTGGCCGAAAAACGGAATAAACTAGGAACGATCATGGCTGGGCGGTGACTATGGTTCCTTAGGTCTTATTTGATAGTCCGGAAAAATTTTAGGCGATAGGGGTCCGGAGACCCGGGACCACTCGGAAGGCATGGGCTATAACACACAAAAATATGGGATCGCGCGGAATTCTAGTTGTTTGGCCGAAAAATGCAAAAAATAAGGAACGATCATGGCGGGGAGGATACTATGGTTCCTTAGGTCGTATTTGATAGTCCGGAAAAATTTTAGGCGATAGGGGTCCGGAGACCCGGGACCACTCGGAAGGCATGGGCTATAACACACAAAAATATGGGATCGCGCAGAATTCTAGTTGTTTGGCCGAAAAATGCAAAAAACGAGGAACGATCATGGCGGGGCGGATACTATGGTTCCTTAGGTCGTATTTGATAGTCCAGAAAAATTTTAGGCGATAGGGGTCTGGAGGTCCCGGGACCACTCGGAAGGTGTGGGCTATAACACACAAAAATATGGGAATCGCGCGGAATTCTACCTTTTTTGCCGAAAAACGCAAAAAATAAGGAACGATCATGGCGGGGCAGATACTATGGTTCCTTAGGTCGTATTTGATTGCCCGGAAAATTTTTAGGCGATCGGGGTCCGCGGCTCTTGGGACCACTCGGAATGCGTGGGTATAGCACACGAAAATATGGGAATCGGGCAAAATTCTAGGTCTTTTTCAGTAACATGCAAAAAATGTGGAAAGATCTTGGAAGGGCGGTGACTATGGTTCCTTTGGTCTTATTTGATAGTCCGGAAACATATTAGGCGATAGGGGTCTGGAGTTCCTGGGACCACTCGGAAGGCGTGGGCTATAAGAGGTCCCGGGACCACTCGGAAGGCGTGGGCTATAACACACAAAAATATGGGAATCGCGCGGAATTCTAGTTGTTTGGCCGAAAAATGCAAACAATGAGGAACGATCATGGCGGGGTGGTAACTATGGTTCCTTAGGTCGTATTTGATAGTCCGGAAAAATTTTAGGCGATAGGGGTCTGGAGGTCCCGGGACCACTCGGAAGGTGTGGGCTATAACACACAAAAATATGGGAATCGCGCGGATATCTAGTTGTTTGGCCGAAAAACGCAAAAAATAAGGAACGATCATGGCGGGGCAGATACTATAGTTCCTTAGGTCGTATTTGATTGCCCGGAAAATTTGTAGGCGATCGGGGTCCGCGGCACTTGGGACCACTCAGAATGCGTGGGTATAGCACACGAAAATATGGGAATCGGGCGAAATTCTTGGTCTTTTTCAGTAACATGCAAAAAATGTGGAAAGATCTTGGCTGGGCGGTGACTATGGCTCCTTTGGTCTTATTTGATATTCCGAAAAAATATTAGGCGATAGGGGTCCAGAGTTCCCGGGACCACTAGGAAGGCGTGGGCTATAAGAGGTCCCGGGACCACTCGGAAGGCGTGGGCTATAACACACAAAAATATGGGAATCGGGCGGAATTCTAGTTGTTTGGCCGGAAAATGCAAAAAATGTGGAACGATCATGGCGGGGTGGTAACTATGGTTCCTTAGGTCGTATTTGATGGCCCGAAAAATTTTTAGGCGATCGGGGTTCTCGGGACCCCTTGGAAGGCGTGGGCTAAAGCACACGAAAATATGGAAATCGCGCGGAATTCTAGTTTTTTGGCTGAAAAACGCAAAAGACTAGGAACGATCATGGCGGGGCGGTGACTATGGTTTCTTAGGTCGTATTTGATAGTCCGGAAAATTTTTAGGCGATCCGGCTCCCGGGGGCCCTACCCACTCGGAAGGCGTGGGCGATAGCACACAAAAATATGGGAATCGGGCGGAATTCTAGTTTTTTGGCCAAACAATGCAAAAAATCAGGAACGATAATGCCGAGGCGGTGACTATGGTTCCTTAGGTCCTAATTGATGGCCAGAAATATTTTTAGGCGATCCGAGTCCGGCGGCCCGGCCCACTCGGAAGGCGTGGACAATAGCACACAAAAATATGGTAATAGAGCAGAATTCTAGTTTTTTGGCTGAAAATTGCAATAAATGAGGAACGATCATGGCGGGGCGGTGACTATGGTTCCTTAGGTCATATTTGAAGGCCCGTAAAATTTTAGGCGATCGGGGTCCACGTTTCCCGGGACCACTCGGAAGGCGTAAGCTATAGCACACGAAAATATGCAAATCGCGCTGAGTTCTAGTTTTTTGGCCGAAAAATGCAAAGCATTTGGAACAATCATGGCGGGGCGGTGACTATGGTTCCTTAGGTCATATTTGATAGTCCGAAAAATTTTTAGGCAATCCGGCTCCGGGGGCCCGACCCACTCGGAAGGCGTGGGCGATAGCACACAAAAATATGAGAATCGGGCGGAATTCTAGTTTTTTGGCCAAAAAATGCAAAAAATGAGGAACGATCATGGCGAGGCGGTGACTGTGGTTCCTTAGGTCCTAATTGATGGCCCGAAAATTTTTTAGGCGATCGGAGTCCGGCGGCCCGACCTACTCGGAAGGCGTGGGCAATAGCACACAAAAATATAGTAATCGAGTGAAATTCTAGTTTTTTGGCAAAACATGATGAACGATCATGGCGAGATGGTGACTATGGTTCCTTAGGTCCTAATTGATGGCCCGAAATTTTTTTAGGCGATCCGAGTCCGGCGGCCTGCCCACTCGGAAGGCGTGGGCAATATAGCACACAAAAATATGATAATCGAGCGGAATTCTAGTTTTTTGGCCGAAAAATGCAATAAATGAGGAACGATCATAGCGGGGCGGTGACTATGGTTCCTTAGGTCGTATTTGATGGCCCGGAAAATTTTAGCCGATCGGGGTCCACGGCTCCCGGGACCACTCGGAAGGCGTAAGCTATAGCACACTAAAATATGCAAATCGCGCGGAGTTCAAGTTTTTTGGCCGAGAAATGCAAAGCATTTGAAATGATCATGGTGGGGCAGTGACTATGGTACCTTAGGTCATATTTGATAGTCAGGAAAAATTTTAGGCGATCGGGGTCCGCGGCTCCCCGGACCACTTGGAAGGCGTGGGTATAGCAGACGAAAATATGGGAATCGGGCGTAATTCTAGTTTTTTGGCCGAAAAATGCAAAAAATGAGAAACGATGATGGCAGGGTGGTTACTATGCTTCCTTAGGTCGTATTTGACGGCCCGGAAAAATTTTAGGCGATCGGGGTCCGGGGGTCCCGGAACCACTTGGAAGGGTGGGCAATAGCACACAATAATATTGTAATCGGGCGGAATTCTAGTTTTTTTGCCGAAAAATGCAAAAAATAAGGAACGATCATGCCTGGGCGGTGACTATGGTTCCTTAGGTCGTATTTGATAGTCCGGAAAACATTTAGGCGATAGGGGTCCGGAGTTCCCGGGTTCACTTGGAAGGCGTGGGCTATTGGACACGAAAATATGGGAATCGCGCGGAATTCAAGTTTTTTGGCCGAAAAATGGAAAAAACTAGGAACGATCATGGCTGGGAAGTGACTATGGTTACTTAGGTCTTATTTGATAGTCCGGATAAATTTTAGGCTATCGGGGTCCGCATCTCTTGGGAACACTCGGAATGCGTGGGTATAGCACACAAAAATGTGAGAATCGGGCGAAATTCTAGTTGTTTGGCCGAAAAACGCAAAAAATGAGGAACGATCATGGCGGGGCGGATACTATGGTTCCTTAGGTCGTATTTGATAGTACAGAAAATTTTTAGGCGATCGGGGTCCTGAGGTCCCGGGACCCCTCGGAAGGCATGGGCTATAACACACAAAAATATGGGATCGCGCGGAATTCTAGTTGTTTGGCCGAAAAACGCAAAAAATGAGGAACAATCATGGCGGGGTGGAAACTATGGTTCCTTAGGTCATATTTGATAGTCCGGAAAAATTTTAGGCGATAGGGGTTCGGAGGTCCCGGGACCACTCGGAAGGTGTGGGCTATAACACACAAAAATATGGGAATCGCGCGGAATTCTAGTTGTTTGGCCGAAAAATGCAAAAAATAAGGAACGATCATGGCGAGGCGGATACTATGGTTCCTTAGGTCGTATTTGATTGCCCGGAAAATTTTTAGGCGATCGGGGTCCGAGGCTCTTGTGACCACTCGGAATGCGTGGGTATAGCACACGAAAATATGAGAATCGAGCGAAATTCTAGGTCTTTTTCAGTAACATGCAAAAAATGTGGAAAGATCTTGGCAGGGAGGTGACTATGGTTCCTTTGGTCTTATTTGATAGTCTAGAAAAATATTAGGTGATAGGGGTCCGGAGGTCCCGAGACCACTCGGAAGGTGTGGGCTATAACACACAAAAATATGGGAATCGCGCGGAATTCTAGTTGTTTGGCCGAAAAATGCAAAAAATAAGGAACGATCATGGCGGGGTGGATACTATGGTTCCTTAGGTCGTATTTGATTGCCCGAAAAATTTTTAGGCGATCGGGGTCCGAGGCTCTTGTGACCACTCGGAATGCGTGGGTATAGCACACGAAAATATGGGAATCGAGCGAAATTCTAGGTCTTTTTCAGTAACATGCAAAAAATGTGGAAAGATCTTGGCAGGGAGGTGACTATGGTTCCTTTGGTATTATTTGAAAGTCCGGAAAAATATTAGGCGATAGGGGTCTGGAGGTCCCCGGGACCACTCGGAAGGCGTGGGCTATAACACACCAAAATATGGGAATCGCGCGGAATTCTAGTTGTTTGGCCGAAAAACGCAAAAAATGAGGAAAGATCATGGCGGGGCAGATACTATGGTTCCTTAGGTCGTATTTGATAGTCCGGAAAAATTTTAGGCGATAGGGGTCAGGAGGTCCCCGGACCACTCGGTAGGCGTGGGCTATAACACACAAAAAAATGGAAATCACGCGGAATTCTAGTTTTTTGGCTGAAAAATGCAAAAGACTAGGAACGATCATGGCGGGGCGGTGTCTATCGTTCATTAGGTTGTATTTGATAGTCCGGAAATTTTTAGGCGATCCGGCTCTGGGGGTCCCGAACCACTCGGAAGGCGTGGGCGATAGTACACAAAAATATGGGAATCGGGCGGAATTCTAGTTTTTTGGCCCAAAAATGCAAAAAATGAGGAACGACCATGGAGGGGCGGTGACTATGGTTCCTTATGTCCTAATTGATGGCCCGAAAACTTTTTAGGCGATCCGAGTCCGGCGGCCCAGCCCACTCGGAAGGCGTGGGGCACACAAAAATATGGTAATCGAGCGGAATTCTAGCTTTTTGGCCGAAAAACGCAATAAATGAGGAACGATCATGGCGGGGCGGTGACTATGGTTCCTTAGGTCGTATTTGATGGCCCGGAAAATTTTAGGCGATCGGGGTCCACGGCTCCCGGGACCACTCGGAAGGCGTAAGCTATAGCACACGAAAATATGCAAATCGCGCGGAGTTCTAGTTTTTTGGCCGAAAAATGCAAAGCATTTGGAACGATCATGGTGGGGCGGTGACTATGGTACCTTAGGTCGTATTTGATAGTCCGGAAAAATTTTAGGCGATCGGGGTCCGCGGCTCCCCGGACCACTTGGAAGGCGTGGGTATAGCACACGAAAATATGGGAATCGGGCGTAATTCTAGTTTTTTGGCCGAAAAATGCAAAAAATGAGAAACGATGATGGCGGGGCGGTTACTATGGTTCCTTAGGTCGTATTTGACGGCCCGGAAAAATTTTAGGCGATCGGGGTCCGGGGGTCCCGGAACCACTTGGAAGGGTGGGCAATAGCACACAAAAATATTGTAATCGGGCGGAATTCTAGTTTTTTGGCCGAAAAACGCAACAAATGAGGAATGATCATGGCTGGGCGGTGACTATGGTTCCTTAGGTCGTATTTGATAGTCCGGAAAAATTTTAGGCGATAGGGGTCCGGAGTTCCCGGGTTCACTTGGAAGGCGTGGGCTATAGGACACGAAAATATGGGAATCGCGCGGAATTCTAGTTTTTTGGCCGAAAAACGGAAAAAACTAGGAACGATCATGGCTGGGCGGTGACTATGGTTCCTTAGGTCTTATTTGATAGTCCGGAAAAATTTTAGGCGATAGGGGTCCGGAGACCCGGGACCACTCGGAAGGCGTGGGCTATAACACACAAAAATATGGGATCGCGCGGAATTCTAGTTGTTTGGCCGAAAAACGCAAAAAATGAGGAACGATCATGGCGGGGCGGTGACTATGGTTCCTTAGGTCGTATTTGATAGTCCGGAAAATTTTTAGGCGATCCGGCTCCGGGGGCCCGACCCACTCGGAAGGCGTGGGCGATAGCACACAAAAATATGGGAATCGGGCGGAATTCTAGTTTTTTGGCCAAAAAATGCAAAAAATGAGGAACGATTATGGCGAGTCGGTGACTATGGTTCCTTAGGTCCTAATTGATGGCCAGAAAAATTTTTAGGCGATCCGAGTCCAGCGGCCCGGCCCACTCGGAAGGCGTGGGCAATAGCACACAAAAATATGGTAATCGAGCGGAATTCTAGTTTTTTGGCCAAAAAATGCAATAAATGAGGAACGATCATGGCGGGGCGGTGACTATGGTTCCTTAGGTCATATTTGATGGCCCGAAAATTTTTAGGCGATCGGGGACCACGGCTCCCGAGACCACTCGGAAGGGGTAAACTATAGCACACGAAAATATACAAATTGCGCGGAGTTCTAGTTTTTTGGCCGATAAATGCAAAGCATTTGGAACGATCATGGTGGGGCGGTGAAAAATGCAAAAGACTAGGAACGATCCTGGAGGGGCGGTGTCTATGGTTCCTTAGGTTGTATTTGATAGTCCGGAAAAGTTTTAGGTGATCCGGCTCCGGGGGGCCCGAACCACTCGGAAGGCGTGGGCGATAGCACACAAAAATATGGGAATCGGACGAAATTCTAGTTTTTTGGCCAAAAAATACAAAAAATGAGGAACGATCATGGCGGGGCGGATACTATGGTTCCTTAGGTCGTATTTGATTGCCCGGAAAATTTTTAGGCGATCGGGGTCCGAGGCTCTTGTGACCACTCGGAATGCGTGGGTATAGCACACGAAAATATGGGAATCGAGCGAAATTCTAGGTCTTTTTCAGTAACATGCAAAAAATGTGGAAAGATCTTGGCAGGGAGGTGACTATGGTTCCTTTGGTCTTATTTGATAGTCCGGAAAAATATTAGGCGATAGGGGTCCGGAGGTCCCGAGACCACTCGGAAGGTGTGGGCTATAACACACAAAAATATGGGAATCGCGCGGAATTCTAGTTGTTTGGCCGAAAAATGCAAAAAATAAGGAACGATCATGGCGGGGCGGATACTATGGTTCCTTAGGTCGTATTTGATTGCCCGGAAAATTTTTAGGCGATCGGGGTCCGAGGCTCTTGTGACCACTCGGAATGCGTGGGTATAGCACACGAAAATATGGGAATCGAGCGAAATTCTAGGTCTTTTTCAGTAACATGCAAAAAATGTGGAAAGATCTTGGCAGGGAGGTGACTATGGTTCCTTTGGTATTATTTGATAGTCCGGAAAAATATTAGGCGATAGGGGTCCGGAGGTCCCGGGACCACTCGGAAGGTGTGGGCTATAACACACAAAAATATGGGAATCGCGCGGAATTCTAGTTGTTTGGCCGAAAAATGCAAAAAATAAGGAACGATCATGGCGGGGTGGATACTATGGTTCCTTAGGTCGTATTTGATTGCCCGGAAAATTTTTAGGCGATCGGGGTCCGAGGCTCTTGTGACCACTCGGAATGCGTGGGTATAGCACACGAAAATATGGGAATCGAGCGAAATTCTAGGTCTTTTTCAGTAACATGCAAAAAATGTGGAAAGATCTTGGCAGGGAGGTGACTATGGTTCCTTTGGTATTATTTGATAGTCCGGAAAAATATTAGGCGATAGGGGTCCGGAGGTCCCGGGACCACTCGGAAGGCGTGGGCTATAACACACAAAAATATGGGAATCGCGCGGAATTCTAGTTGTTTGGCCGAAAAACGCAAAAAATGAGGAAAGATCATGGCGGGGCAGATACTATGGTTCCTTAAGTCGTATTTGATAGTCCGGAAAAATTTTAGGCGATAGGGGTCAGGAGGTCCCCGGACCACTCGGTAGGCGTGGGCTATAACACACAAAAAAATGGAAATCGCGCGGAATTCTAGTTTTTTGGCTGAAAAATGCAAAAGACTAGGAACGATCATGGCGGGGCGGTGTCTATCGTTCCTTAGGTTGTATTTGATAGTCCGGAAATTTTTAGGCGATCCGGCTCTGGGGGTCCCGAACCACTCGGAAGGCGTGGACGATAGTACACAAAAATATGGGAATCGGGCGGAATTCTAGTTTTTTGGCCCAAAAATGCAAAAAATGAGGAACGACCATGGAGGGGCGGTGACTATGGTTCCTTATGTCCTAATTGATGGCCCGAAAACTTTTTAGGCGATCCGAGTCCGGCGGCCCAGCCCACTCGGAAGGCGTGGGGCACACAAAAATATGGTAATCGAGCGGAATTCTAGCTTTTTGGCCGAAAAACGCAATAAATGAGGAACGATCATGGCGGGGCGGTGACTATGGTTCCTTAGGTTGTATTTGATGGCCCGGAAAATTTTAGGCGATCGGGGTCCACAGCTCCCGGGACCACTCGGAAGGCATAATCTATAGCACACGAAAATATGCAAATCGCGCGGAGTTCTAGTTTTTTGGCAGATAAATGCAAAGCATTTGGAACGATCATGGTGGGGCGGTGACTATGGTACCTTAGGTCGTATTTGATAGTCCGGAAAAATTTTAGGCGATCGGGGTCCGCGGCTCCCCGGACAACTTGGAAGGCGTGGGTATAGCACACCAAAATATGGGAATCGGGCGTAATTCTAGTTTTTGGCCCTAAAATGCAAAAAAATGAGTAACGATGATGGAGGGGCGGTTACTAGGGTTCCTTAGGTCGTATTTGACGGCCCGGAAAAATTTTAGGCGATCGGGGTCCGGGGGTCCCGGAACCACTTGGAAGGGTGGGCAATAGCACACACAAATATGGGAATCGCGCGAAATTCTAGTTGTTTGGCCGAAAAACGCAAAAAATGAGGATCGATCATGGCGGGGCGGATACTATGGTTCCTTAGGTCGTATTTGATAGTCCGGAAAATTTTTAGGCGATAGGGGTCAGGAGGTCCCGGGACCACTCGGAAGGCATGGGCTATAACACACAAAAATATGGGAATCGCGCGGAATTCTAGTTGTTTGGCCGAAAAATGCAAAAAATGAGGAACGATCATGGCGGGGTGGTTACTACGGTTCCTTAGGTCGTATTTGATGGCCCAAAATGTTTTTAGGCGATCGGGGTTCGGGGTTCCCGGGATCCCTTGGAAAGCGTGGGCTAAAGCACACGAAAATATGGAAATCGCGCGGAATTCTATTTTTTGGTTGAAAAACGCAAAATACTAGGAACGATCATGGCGGGGCGGTGACTATGGTTCCTTAGGTCGTATTTGATAGTCCGAAAAATTTTTAGGCGATCCGGCTCCGGGGGCCCGACCCACTCGGAAGGCGTGGGCGATAGCACACAAAAATATGGGAATCGGGCGGAATTCTAGTTTTTTGGCCAAAAAATGCAAAAAATGAGGAACGATCATGGCGAGGCGGTGACTAGGGTTCCTTAGGTCCTAATTGATGGCCAGAAAACTTTTTAGGCGATCCTAGTCCAGCGGCCCGGCCCACTCGGAAGGCGTGGGCAATAGCACACAAAAATATGGTAATCGAGCGGAATTCTAGTTTTTTGGCAAAAAAATGCAATAAATGAGGAACGATCATGGCGGGGCGGTGACTATGGTTCCTTAGGTCGTATTTGATGGCCCGAAAATTTTTAGGCGATCGGGGACCACGGCTCCCGGGACCACTCGGAAGGCGTAAACTATAGCACACGAAAATATGCAAATTGCGCGGAGTTCTAGTTTTTTGGCCGATAAATGCAAAGCATTTGGAACGATCATGGTGGCGCGGTGAAAAATGCAAAAGACTAGGAACGATCATGGCGGGGCGGTGTCTATGGTTCCTTAGGTTGTATTTGACAGTCCGGAAAAGTTTTAGGCGATCCGGCTCCGGGGGGCCCGAACCACTCGGAAGGCGTGGGCGATAGCACACAACAATATGGGAATCGGGCGAAATTCTAGTTTTTTGGCCAAAAAATGCAAAAAATGAGGGACGATCATGGCGAGGCGGATACTATGGTTCCTTAGGTCGTATTTGATTGCCCGGGAAATTTTTAGGCGATCGGGGTCCGAGGCTCTTGTGACCACTCGGAATGCGGGGGTATAGCACACGAAAATATGGGAATCGAGCGAAATTCTAGGTCTTTTTCAGTAACATGCAAAAAATGTGGAAAGATCTTGGCAGGGAGGTGACTATGGTTCCTTTGGTCTTATTTGATAGTCCGGAAAAATATTAGGTGATAGGGGTCCGGAGGTCCCGGGACCACACGGAAGGCGTGGGCTATAACACACAAAAATATGGGAATCGCGCGGAATTCTAGTTGTTTGGCCGAAAAACGCAAAAAATGAGGAAAGATCATGGCGGGGCAGATACTATGGTTCCTTAGGTCGTATTTGATAGTCCGGAAAAATTTTAGGCGATAGGGGTCAGGAGGTCCCCGGACCACTCGGTAGGCGTGGGCTATAACACACAAAAAAATGGAAATCGCGCGGAATTCTAGTTTTTTGGCTGAAAAATGCAAAAGACTAGGAACGATCATGGCGGGGCGGTGTCTATCGTTCCTTAGGTTGTATTTGATAGTCCGGAAATTTTTAGGCGATCCGGCTCTGGGGGTCCCGAACCACTCGGAAGGCGTGGGCGATAGCACACAAAAATATGGGAATCGGGCGGAATTCTAGTTTTTTGGCCCAAAAATGCAAAAAATGAGGAACGACCATGGAGAGGCGGTGACTATGGTTCCTTAGGTCCTAATTGATGGCCTGAAAACTTTTTAGGCGATCCGAGTCCGGCGGCCCGGCCCACTCGGAAGGCGTGGGGCACACAAAAATATGGTAATCGAGCGGAATTCTAGCTTTTTGGCCGAAAAACGCAATAAATGAGGAACGATCATGGCGGGGCGGTGACTATGGTTCCTTAGGTTGTATTTGATGGCCCGGAAAATTTTAGGCGATCGGGGTCCACGGCTCCCGGGACCACTCGGAAGGCATAATCTATAGCACACGAAAATATGCAAATCGCGCGGAGTTCTAGTTTTTTGGCCCAAAAATGCAAAGCATTTGGAACGATCATGGTGGGGCGGTGACTATGGTACCTTAGGTCATATTTGATAGTCCGGAAAAATTTTAGGCGATCGGAGTCCGCGGCTCCCCAGACAACTTGGAAGGCGTGGGTATAGCACACGAAAATATGGGAATCGGGCGTAATTCTAGTTTTTTGGCCCAAAAATGCAAAAAATGAGTAACGATGATGGAGGGGCGGTTACTAGGGTTCCTTAGGTCGTATTTGACGGCCCGGAAAAATTTTAGGCGATCGGGGTCCGGGGGTCCCGGAACCACTTGGAAGGGTGGGCAATAGCACACACAAATATGGGAATCGTGCGAAATTCTAGTTGTTTGGCCGAAAAACGCAAAAAATGAGGATCGATCATGGCGGGGCGGATACTATGGTTCCTTAGGTCGTATTTGATAGTCCGGAAAATTTTTAGGCGATAGGGGTCAGGAGGTCCCGGGACCACTCGGAAGGCGTGGGCTATAACACACAAAAATATGGGAATCGCGCGGAATTCTAGTTGTTTGGCCGAAAAATGCAAAAAATGAGGAACGATCATGGCGGGGTGGTTACTATGGTTCCTTAGGTCGTATTTGATGGCCCAAAATGTTTTTAGGCGATCGGGGTTCGGGGTTCCCGGGACCCCTTGGAAAGCGTGGGCTAAAGCACACGAAAATATGGAAATCGCGCGGAATTCTAGTTTTTTGGTTGAAAAATGCAAAATACTAGGAACGATCATGGCGGGGCGGTGACTATGGTTCCTTAGGTCGTATTTGATAGTCCGGAAAATTTTTAGGCGATCCGGCTCCAGGGTGCCCGACCCACTCGGAAGGCGTGGGCAATAGCACACAAAAATATGGGAATCGGGCGGAATTCTAGATTTTTTGCCAAAAAATGCAAAAAATGAGGAACGATCATGGCAAGGCGGTGACTATGGTTCCTTAGGTCCTAATTGATGGCCAGAAAATTTTTTAGGCGATCCGAGTCCAGCGGCCCGGCCCACTCGGAAGGCGTGGGCAATAGCACACAAAAATATGGTAATCGAGCGGAATTCTAGTTTTTTGGCCAAAAAATGCAATAAATGAGGAACGATCATGGCGGGGCGGTGACTATGGTTTCTTAGGTCGTATTTGATGGCGCGAAAATTTTTAGGCGATCGGGGACCACGGCTCCCGGGACCACTCGGAAGGCGCAAACTATAGCACACGAAAATATGCAAATCGCGCGGAGTTCTAGTTTTTTGGCCGATAAATGCAAAGCATTTGGAACGATCATGGTGGGGCGGTGAAAAATGCAAAAGACTAGGAACGATCATGGCGGGGCGGTGTCTATGGTTCCTTAGGTTGTATCTGATAGTCCGGAAAAGTTTTAGGCGATCCGGCTCCGGGGGGCCCGACCCACTCGGAAGGCGTGGGCGATAGCACACAAAAATATGGGAATCGGGCGAAATTCTAGTTTTTTGGCCAAAAATGCAAAAAATGAGGAACGATCATGGCGAGGCGGTGACTATGGTTCCTTAGGGCCTAATTGATGGCCCAAAAACTTTTTAGGCGATCCGAGTCCGGCGGCCCGACCCACTCGGAAGGCGTGGGGCACACAAAAATATGGTAATCGAGCGGAATTCTAGCTTTTTGGCCGAAAAACGCAATAAATGAGGAACGATCATGGCGGGGCGGTGACTATGGTTCCTTAGGTCATATTTGATGGCCCGGAAAATTTTAGGCGATCGGGGTCCACGGCTCCCGGGACCACTCGGAAGGCGTAAGCAATAGCACACGAAAATATGCAAATCGCGCGGAGTTCTAGTTTTTTGGCCGAAAAATGCAAAGCATTTGGAACGATCATGGTGGGGCAGTGACTATGGTACCTTAGGTCATATTTGATAGTCTGGAAAAATTTTAGGCGATCGGGGTCCGCGGCTCCCTGGACCACTTGGAAGGCATGGGTATAACACACGAAAATATGGGAATCGGGCGTAGTTCTAGTTTTTTGGCCGAAAAATGCAAAAAATGAGAAACGATGATCGCGGGGCGGTTACTATGGTTCCTTAGGTCATATTTGACGGCCCGAAAAAATTTTAGGCGATCGGGGTCCGGGGGTCCCGGAACCACTTGGAAGGGTGGGCAATAGCACATAAAAGTATTGTAATCGGGCGGAATTCTAGTTTTTTGGCCGAAAAACGCAACAAATGAGGAATGATCATGGCTGGGCGGTGACTATGGTTCCTTAGGTCGTATTTGATAGTCCGGAAAAATTTTAGGCGATAGGGGTCCGGAGTTCCCGGGTTCACTTGGAAGGCGTGGGCTATAGGACACGAAAATAAGGGAATCGCGCGGAATTCTAGTTTTTTGGCCGAAAAATGGAAAAAACTAGGAACGATCATGGCTGGGCGGTGACTATGGTTCCTTAGGTTTATTTGATAGTCCGGAAAAATTTTAGGCGATCGGGGTCCGCGGCTCTTGGGACCACTCGGAATGCGTGGGTATAGCACACGAAAATATGGGAATCGGGCGAAATTCTAGTTGTTTGGCCGAAAAACGCAAAAAATCAGGAACGATCATGGAGGGGTGGTTACTATGGTTCCTTAGGTCGTATTTGATGGCCCGGAAATTTTTAGACGATCGGGGTTTGGGGTTCCCGGGACCCCTTGGAAGGCATGGGCTAAAGCACACGAAAATATGGAAATCGCGCGGAATTCTAGTTTTTTGGATGAAAAA
Organism: Nicotiana tomentosiformis; assembly: GCF_000390325.3. Classification (NCBI taxonomy): domain Eukaryota; kingdom Viridiplantae; phylum Streptophyta; class Magnoliopsida; order Solanales; family Solanaceae; genus Nicotiana; species Nicotiana tomentosiformis. The sequence goes on from NW_027174565.1 coordinate 919,970, forward strand.
CGCAAAAGACTAGGAACGATCATGGCGAGGCGGTGACTATGGTTTCTTAGGTCGTATTTGATAGTCCGGAAAATTTTTAGGCGATCCGGCTCCGGGGGGCCCGAACCACTCGGAAGGCGTGGGCGATAACACACAAAAATATGGGAATCGGGCGGAATTCTAGTTTTTTGGCCAAAAAATGCAAAAAATGAGGAACGATCATGGAGAGGCAGTTACTATGGTTCCTTTGGTCCTAATTGATGGCCAGAAATTTTTTTAGGCGATCCAAGTCCGACGGCCCGGCCCACTCGGAAGGCGTGGGCAATAGCACACAAAAATATGGTAATCGAGCGGAATTCTAGTTTTTTGGCCGAAAAATGCAATAAATGAGGAACGATCATGGTGGGGCGGTGACTATGGTTCCTTAGGTCGTATTTGATGGCCCGGAAAAGTTTAGGCGATCGGGGTCCACGTCTCCCGGGACCACTCGGAAGGCGTAACCTATAGCACACGAAAACATGCAAATAGCGCGGAGTTCTAGTTTTTTGGCCGAAAAATGCAAAGCATTTGGAACGATCATGGTGGGGCGGTGACTATGGTACCTTAGGTCGTATTTGATAGTCCGGAATATTTTTAGGGGATCGGGGTCCGCGGCTCCCCGGACCACTTGGAAGGCGTCACGAAAATATGGGAATCGGGCATAATTCTAGGTTTTTGGCCGAAAAATGGAAAAAATGAGAAACGATGATCGCGGGGTGGTTACTATGGTTTCTTAGGTCGTATTTGACGGCCCGAAAAATTTTTGGGCGATCGGGGTCCGGGGGTCCCGGAACCACTTGGAAGGGTGGGCAATCGCACACAAAAATATTGTAATCGGGCGGAATTCTAGTTTTTTGGCCAAAAAACGCAACAAATGAGGAACAATCATGGCGGGGTGGTTACTATGGTTCCTTAGGTCGTATTTGATGGCCTCGAAATTTTTTTAGGCGATCGGGGTTCGGGGTTCCCGGGACTCCTTGGAAGGCATGGGCTAAAGCACACGAAAATAAGGAAATCACGCGGAATTCTAGTTTTTTGGCTGAAAAATGCAAAAAACTAGGAACAATCATGGCGGGGAAGTGACTATGGTTCCTTAGGTGATATTTGATAGTCCGGAAAATTTTTAGGCGATCCGGCTCCGGCGGCCTGACCCACTCGGAGGGCGTGGGCGATAGCACACAAAAATATGGGAATCGGGCGGAATTCTAGTTTTTAGGCCAAAAAATGCAAAAAAATGAGGAACGATCATGGCGAGGCGGTGACTATGGTTCCTAAGGTCCTAATTGATGGCCAGAAATTTTTTTAGGCGATCCGAGTCTGGCGGCCGGGCCCACTCGGAAGGCGTGGGCAATAGCACACAAAAATATGGTAATCGAGCGAAATTCTAGTTTTTTGGCAAAAAATGCAAAACATGAGGAACGATCATGGTGTGATGGTGACTATGGTTCCTTAGGTCCTAATTGATGGCCCGAAATTTCTTTAGGCGATCCGAGTCCGGCGGCCTGGCCCACTCGGAAGGCGTGGGCAATATAACACACAAAAATATGGTAATCGAGCGGAATTCTAGTTTTTTGGCCGAAAAATGCAATAAATGAGGAACGATCATAGCGGGGCGGTGACTATGGTTCCTTAGGTAGTATTTGATGGCCCGGAAAATTTTAGGCGATCGGGGTCCACGGCTCCCGGGACCACTCGGAAGGCGTAAGCTATAGCACAATAAAATATGCAAATCGCGCGGAGTTCTAGTTTTTTGGCCGAGAAATGCAAAGCATTTGGAACGATCATGGTGGGGCGGTGACTATGGTACCTTAGGTCGTATTTGATAGTCCGGAAAAATTTTAGGCGATCGGGGTCCGCGGCTCCCCGCACCACTTGGAAGGCGTGGGTATAGCACACGAAAATATGGGAATCGGGCGTAATTCTAGTTTTTTGGCCGAAAAATGCAAAAAAAGAGAAACGATGATGGCAGGGCGGTTACTATGGTTCCTTAGGTCGTATTTGATGGCCCGGAAAAATTTTAGGCGATCGGGGTCCGGGGGTCCCGGAACCACTTGGAAGGGTGGGCAAAAGCACACAACAATATTGTAATCGGGCGGAATTCTAGTTTTTTGGCTGAAAATCGCAACAAATGAGGAATGATCATGGCTGGGCGGTGACTATGGTTCCTTAGGTGGTATTTGATAGTCCGTAAAAATTTTAGGCGACAGGGGTCCGGAGTTCCCGGGTTCACTTGGAAGGCGTGGGCTATAGGACACGAAAATATGGGAATCGCGCGGAATTCTAGTTTTTTGGCCAAAAAACGGAAAAAACTAGGAACGATCATGGCTGGGCAGTGACTATGGTTCCTTAGGTCTTATTTGATAGTCCGGAAAAATTTTAGGCTATCGGGGTCCGCGTCTCTTGGGACCACTCGGAATGCGTGGGTATAGCACACGAAAATATAGGAATCGGGCGAAATTCTAGTTGTTTGGCGGAAAAACGCAAAAAATAAGGAACGATCATGACGAGGTAGATAATATGGTTCCTTAGGTCGTATTTGATTGCCCGGAAAAATTTTAGGCGATCGGGGTCCGCGGCTCTTGGGACCACTCGGAATGCGTGGGTATAGCACATGAAAATATGGGAATCGGGCGAAATTCTAGGTCTTTTTCATTAACATGAAAAAAATGTGGAAAGATCTTGGCAGGGCGGTGACTATGGTTCCTTTGGTCTTATTTGATAGTCCGGAAAAATATAAGGCGATAGGGGTCCGGAGGTCCCGGGACCACTCGGAAGGCGTGGGCTATAACACACAAAAATATGGGAATCGCGCGAAATTCTTGTTGTTTGGCCGAAAAACGCAAAAAATGAGGAACGATCATGGCGGGGAGGATACTATGGTTCCTTAGGTCGTATTTGATAGTCCGGAAAAAATTTAGGCGATAGGGGTCAGGAGGTCCCGGGACCACTCGGAAGGCGTGGGCTATAACACATAAAAATATGGGAATCGCGCGGAATTCTAGGTGTTTGGCCGAAAAATGCAAAAAATGAGGAACGTTCATGGCGGGGTGGTTACTATGGTTCCTTAGGTCGTATTTGATGGCCCGGAAAATTTTTAGGCGATCGGGGTTCGGGGTTCCCGGGACCCCTTGGAAGGCGTGGGCTAAAGCACACGAAAATATGGAAATCGCGCGGAATTCTAGTTTTTTGGCTGAAAAACGCAAAAGACTAGGAACGATTATGGCAGGGCGGTGACTATGGTTCCTTAGGTCGTATTTGATAGTCCGGAAAATTTTTAGGCGATCCGGCTCCGGGGGGCCCGACCCACTCGGAAGGCGTGGGCGGTAGCACACAAAAATATGGGAATCGGGCGGAATTCTAGTGTTTTGGCCAATAAAATGCAAAAAATGAGGAACGATCATGGCGAGGAGGTGACTATGGTTCCTTAGGTCCTAATTGATGGCCAGAAAATTTTTTAGGCGATCCGAGTCCAGCGGCCCGGCCCACTCGGAAGGCGTGGGCAATAGCACACAAAAATATGGTAATCGAGCGGAATTCTAGTTTTTGGCCGAAAAATGCAATAAATGAGGAACGATCATGGCGGGGCGGTGACTATGGTTCCTTAGGTCGTATTTGATGGCCCGGAAAATTTTAGGCGATCGGGGTCCACGGCTCCCGGGACCACTCGGAAGGCGTAAGCTATAGCATACGAAAATATGCAAATCGCGCGGAGTTCTAGTTTTTTGGCCGAAATATGCAAAGCATTTGGAACGATCATGGTGGGGCGGTGACTATGGTACCTTAGGTCGTATTTGATAGTCTAGAAAATTTTTAGGCGATCGGGGTCTGCGGCACCCCGTACCACTTGGAAGGCGTGGGTATAGCACACGAAAATATGGGAATCGGACGTAATTCTAGCTTTTTGGCCGAAAAATGGAAAAGATGAGAAACGATGATCGCGGGCGGTTACTATGGTTTCTTAGGTCGTATTTGATGGCCCGGAAAAAATTTAGGCGATCGGGGTCCGGGGGTCCCGGAACCACTTGGAAGGGTGGGCAATAGCACACAAAAATATTGTAATCGGGCGGAATTCTAGTTTTTTGGCCGAAAAACGCAACAAATGAGGAATGATCATGGCTGGACGGTGACTATGGTTCCTTAGGTCGTATTTGATAGTCCGGAAAAATTTTAGGCGATAGGGGTCCGGAGTTCCCGAGTTCACTTGGAAGGCGTGGGCTATAGGACACGAAAATATGGGAATCGCGCGGAATTCTAGTTTTTTGGCCGAAAAACGGAAAAACTAGGAACGATCATGGCTGGGCGGTGACTATGGTTCCTTAGGTCGTATTTGATAGTCCGGAAAAATTTTAGGCGATCGGGGTCCGCGGCTCCCCGGACCACTTGGAAGGCGTGGGTATAGCACACGAAAATATGGGAATCGGGCGTAATTCTAGTTTTTTGGCCGAAAAATGCAAAAAATGAGAAACGATGATGGCGGGGCGGTTACTATGGTTCCTTAGGTCGTATTTGACGGCCCGGAAAAATTTTAGGCGATCGGGGTCCGGGGGTCCCGGAACCACTTGGAAGGGTGGGCAATAGCACACAAAAATATTGTAATCGGGCGGAATTCTAGTTTTTTGGCCGAAAAACGCAACAAATGAGGAATGATCATGGCTGGGCGGTGACTATGGTTCCTTAGGTCGTATTTGATAGTCCGTAAAAATTTTAGGCGATAGGGGTCCGGAGTTCCCGGGTTCACTTGGAAGGCGTGGGCGATAGGACACGAAAATATGGGAATCGCGCGGAATTCTAGTTTTTTGGCCGAAAAACGGAAAAAACTAGGAACGATCATGGCTGGCCGGTGACTATGGTTCCTTAGGTCTTACTTGATAGTCCGGAAATATTTTAGGCGATCGGGGTCCGCGGCTCTTTGGACCACTCGGAATGCGTGGGTATAACACACGAAAATATGGGAATCAGGCGAAATTCTAGTTGTTTGGCCGTAAAACGCAAAAAATGAGGAACGATCATGGCGGGGTGGTTACTATGGTTCCTTAGGTCATATTTGATGGCCCGGAAAATTTTTAGACGATTGGGGTTAGGGGTTCCCGGGACCCCTTTGAAGGCGTGGGCTAAAGCACACGAAAATATGGAAATCGTGCGGAATTCTAGTTTTTTGGCTGAAAAACGCAAAAGACTAGGAACGATCATGGCGGGGCGGTGACTATGGTTCCCTAGATCGTATTTGATAGTCCGGAAAAGTTTTAGGCGATCCGGCTCAGGGGGCCCGACCCACTCGGAAGGCGTGGGCGATAGCACACAAAAATATGGGAATCGGGCGGAATTCTAGTTTTTTGGCCAAAAATGCAAAAAATGAGGAACGATCATGGCGAGGCGGTGCCTATGATTCCTTAGGTCCTAATTGATGGCCCGAAAATTTTTTAGGCGATCCGAGTCCGGCGGCCCGGCCCACTCGGAAGGCGTGGGGCACATAAAAATATGGTAATCGAGCGGAATTCTAGCTTTTTGGCCGAAAAACGCAATAAATGAGGAACGATCATGGCGGGGCGACGACTATGGTTCCTTAGGTCGTATTTGATGGCCCAGAAAATTTTAGGCGATCGGGGTCCACGGCTCCCGGGACCACTCGGAAGGCGTAAGCTATAGCACACGAAAATATGCAAATCGAGCGGAGTTCTAGTTTTTTAGCCGAAAAATGCAAAGCATTTGGAACGATCATGGTGGGGCGGTGACTATGGTACCTTAGGTCGTATTTGATAGTCCGGAAAAATTTTAGGCGATAGGGGTCCGGAGTTCCCGGGTTCACTTGGAAGGCGTGGGCTATAGGACACGAAAATATGGGAATCGCGCGGAATTCTAGTTTTTTGGCCGAAAAACGGAAAAAACTAGCAAACGATCATGGCTAGGCGGTGACTATGGTTCCTTAGGTCTTATTTGATAGTCCGGAAAATTTTAGGCGATCGGGGTCCGCGGCTCTTGGGACCACTCGGAATGCGTGGGTATAGCACACGAAAATATGGGAATCGGGCGAAATTCTAGTTGTTTGGCCGAAAAACACAAAAAATGAGGAACGATCATGGCGGGATGGTTACTATAGTTCCTTAGGTCGTATTTGATGGCCCAGAAAATTTTTAGATGATCGGGGTTCGGGGTTCCCGGGACCCCTTTGAAGGCGTGGGCTAAAGCACACGAAAATATGGAAATCGTGCGGAATTCTAGTTTTTTGGCTGAAAAACGCAAAAGACTAGGAACGATCATGGCGGGGCGGTGACTATGGTTTCTTAGGTCGTATTTGATAGTCCGGAAAAATTTTAGGCGATCCGGCTCCGGGGGCCCGACCCACTCGGAAGGCGTGGGCGATAGCACACAAAAATATGGGAATCGGGCGGAATTCTAGTTTTCTGGCCAAAAAATGCAAAAAATGAGGAACGATCATGGCGAGGCGGTGACTATGGTTCCTTAGGTCCTAATTGATGGCCCGAAAAGTTTTTAGATGATCTGAGTCCGGCGGCTCGGCCCACTCGGAAGGCGTGGGGCACACAAAAATAGGGTAATCGAGCGGAATTCTAGCTTTTTGGCCGAAAAACGCAATAAATGAGGAACGATCATGGCGTGGCGATGACTATGGTTCATTAGGTCATATTTGATGGCCCGGAAAATTTTAGGAGATCGGGGTCCACGGCTCCCGGGACCACTCGGAAGGCGTAAGCTATAGCACACGAAAATATGCAAATCGCGCGGAGTTCTAGTTTTTTGGCCGAAAAATGCAAAGCATTTGGAACGATCATGGTGGGGCGGTGACTATGGTACCTTTAGGTCATATTTGATAGTCCGGAAAAATTTTAGGCGATCGGGGTCCGGGGGTCCCGGTACCACTTGGAAGGGTGGGCAATAGCACACAAAAATATTGTAATCGGGCGGAATTCTAGTTTTTTAGCCGAAAAATGCAACAAATGAGAAACGATGATCGCGGGGAGGTTACTATGGTTCCTTAGGTCATATTTGGCGGCCCAGAAAAATTTTAGGCGATCGGGGTCCGGAGGTCCCGGAACCACTTGGAAGGGTGGGCAATAGCACACAAAAATATTGTAATCGGGCGGAATTGTAGTTGTTTGGCCAAAAATAATGCAACAAATGAGGAATGATCATGGCTCGGCGGTGACTATGGTTCCTTAGGTCGTATTTGATAGTCCGGAAAAATTTTAGGCGATAGGGGTCCGGAGTTCCCGGGTTCACTTGGAAGGCGTGGGCTATAGGACACGAAAATATGGGAATCGCGCGGAATTCTAGTTTTTTGGCCGAAAAACGGAAAAAACTAGCAAACGATCATGGCTAGGCGGTGACTATGGTTCCTTAGGTCTTATTTGATAGTCCGGAAAATTTTAGGCGATCGGGGTCCGCGGCTCTTGGGACCACTCGGAATGCGTGGGTATAGCACACGAAAATATGGGAATCGGGCGAAATTCTAGTTGTTTGGCCGAAAAACACAAAAAATGAGGAACGATCATGGCGGGATGGTTACTATAGTTCCTTAGGTCGTATTTGATGGCCCAGAAAATTTTTAGATGATCGGGGTTCGGGGTTCCCGGGACCCCTTTGAAGGCGTGGGCTAAAGCACACGAAAATATGGAAATCGTGCGGAATTCTAGTTTTTTGGCTGAAAAACGCAAAAGACTAGGAACGATCATGGCGAGGCGGTGACTATGGTTTCTTAGGTCGTATTTGATAGTCCGGAAAAATTTTACGCTATCCGGCTCCGGGGGGCCCGACCCACTCGGAAGGCGTGGGCGATAGCACACAAAAATATGGGAATCGGGCGGAATTTTAGTTTTTTGGCCAAAAAGGCAAAAAATGAGGAACGATCATGGCAAGGCGGTGACTATGGTTCCTTAGGTCCTAATTGATGGCCCGAAAAGTTTTTAGACGATCTGAGTCCGGCGGCTCGGCCCACTCGGAAGGCGTGGGGCACACAAAAATAGGGTAATCGAGCGGAATTCTAGCTTTTTGGCCGAAAAATGCAATAAATGAGGAACGATCATGGCGTGGCGGTGACTATGGTTCATTAGGTCGTATTTGATGGCCCGGAAAATTTTAGGAGATCGGGGTCCACGGCTCCCGGGACCACTCGGAAGGCGTAAGCTATAGCATACGAAAATATGCAAATCGCGCGGAGTTCTAGTTTTTTGGCCGAAAAATGCAAAGCATTTGGAACGATCATGGTGGGGCGGTGACTATGGTACCTTAGGTCATATTTGATAGTCCGGAAAAATTTTAGGCGATCGGGGTCCGGGGGTCCCGGAACCACTTGGAAGGGTGGGCAATAGCACACAAAAATATTGTAATCGGGCGGAATTCTAGTTTTTTGGCCGAAAAACGCAACAAATGAGGAATGATCATGGCTGGGCGGTGACTATGGTTCCTTTGGTCTTATTTGATAGTCCGGAAAAATATTAGGCGATAGGGGTCCGGAGGTCCCGGGACCACTCGGAAGGCGTGGGCTATAACACACGAAAATATGGGAATCGCGTGGAATTCTAGTTTTTTGGCCGAAAAATGGAAAAAACTAGGAAGGACCATGGCTGGGTGGTGACTATGGTTCCTTAGGTCTTATTTGATAGTCCGGAAAAATTTTAGGCGATCGGGTTCCGCGGCTCTTGAGACCACTCGGAATGCGTGGGTATAGCACACGAAAATATGGGAATCGGGCGAAATTCTAGTTGTTTGGCCGAAAAACGCAAAACATGAGGAACGATCATGGAGGGGTAGTTATTATGGTTCCTTAGGTCGTATTTGATGGCCCGGAAAATTTTTAGACAATCGGGGTTCGGGGTTCCCGGGACCCCTTTGAAGGCGTGGGCTTGGCACGCGAAAATATGGAAATCGCGCGGAATTCTAGTTTTTTGGCTGAAAAACGCAAAAGACTAGGAACGATCATGGCGGGGCGGTGACTATGGTTCCCTAGTTCGTATTTGATAGTCCGGAAAAGTTTTAGGCGATCCGGCTCAGGGGGGCCCGACCCTCTCGGAAGGCGTGGGCGATAGCACACAAAAATATGGGAATCGGGGGGAATTCTAGTTTTTTGGCCAAAAAATGCAAAAAATGAGGAACGATCATGGCGAGGCGGTGCCTATGGTTCCTTAGGTCCTAATTGATGGCCCGAAAATTTTTTAGGCGATCCGAGTCCGGCGGCCCGGCCCACTCGGAAGGCGTGGGGCACATAAAAAGATGGTAATCGAGCGGATTTCTAGCTTTTTGGCCGAAAAACGCAATAAATGAGGAATGATCATGGCGGGGCGGTGACTATCGTTCCTTAGGTCGTATTTTATGGCCCGGAAAATTTTAGGCGATCGGGGTCCACGGCTCCCGGGACCACTAGGAAGGCGTAAGCTATAGCACACGAAAATATGCAAATCACGCGGAGTTCTAGTTTTTTGGCCGAAAAATGCAAAGCATTTTGAACTATCATGGTGGGGCGGTGACTATGGTACCTTAGGTCGTATTTGATAGTCCGAAAAAATTTTAGGCGATCGGGGTCCGCGGCTCCCCGGACCACTTGGAAGGCGTGGGTATAGCACACGAAAATATGGGAATCGGGCGTAATTCTAGTTTTTTGGCCAAAAAATGCAAAAAATGAGAAACCATGATCGCATGGCGGTTACTATGGTTCCTTAGGTTGTATTTGACGGACCGGAAAAATTTTAGGCGATCGGGGTCCGGGGGTCCCGGAACCACTTGGAAGGGTGGGCAATAGCACACAAAAATATTGTAATCGTGCGGAATTCTAGTTTTTTGGCCGAAAAACTTAATAAATGAGGAATGATCATGGCTGGGCGGTGACTATGGTTCCTTAGGTCGTATTTGATAGTCCGGAAAAATTTTAGGCAATAGGGGTCCGGAGTTCCCGGGTTCACTTGGAAGGCGTGGGCTATAGGACACGAAAATATGGGAATCGCGCGGAATTCTAGTTTTTTGGCCGAAAAATGGAAAAAACTAGGAACGATCATGGCTGGGCGGTGACTATGGTTCCTTAGGTCTTATTTGATAGTCCGAAAATATTTTAGGCGATCGGGGTCCGCAGATCTTGGGACCACTCGGAATGCGTGGGTATAGCACACGAAAATATGGGAATCAGGCGAAATTCTAGTTGTTTGGCCGAAAAACACAAAAAATGAGGAACGATCATGGCGGGGTGGTTACTATGGTTCCTTAGGTCGTATTTGATGGCCCAGAAAATTTTGGGCGATCGGGGTCCACGGCTCCCGGGACCACTAGGAAGGGTGGGCAATAGCACACAAAAATATTGTAATCGGGCGGAATTCTAGTTTTTTGGCCGAAAAATGCAAAGCATTTGGAACGATCATGGTGGGGCGGTGACTATGGTACCTTAGGTCGTATTTGATAGTCCGGAAAAATTTTAGGCGATCGGGGTCCGCGGCTCCCCGGACCACTTGGAAGGCGTGGGTATAGCACACGAAAATATGGGAATCGGGCGTAATTCTAGTTTTTTGGCCGAAAAATGCAAAAAATGAGAAACGATGATGGCGGGGCGGTTACTATGGTTCCTTAGGTCGTATTTGACGGCCCGGAAAAATTTTAGGCGATCGGGGTCCGGGGGTCCCGGAACCACTTGGAAGGGTGGGCAATAGCACACAAAAATATTGTAATCGGGCGGAATTCTAGTTTTTTGGCCGAAAAACGCAACAAATGAGGAATGATCATGGCTGGGCGGTGACTATGGTTCCTTAGGTCGTATTTGATAGTCCGGAAAAATTTTAAGCGATAGGGGTCCGGAGTTCCCGGGTTCACTTGGAAGGCGTGGGCTATAGGACACGAAAATATGGGAATCGCGCGGAATTCTAGTTTTTTGGCCGAAAAATGGAAAAAACTAGGAACGATCATGGCTGGGCGGTGACTATGGTTCCTTAGGTCTTATTTGATAGACCAGAAATATTTTAGGCGATCGGGGTCCTCGGCTCTTGGGAACACTAGGAATGCGTGGGTATAGCACACGAAAATATGGGAATCGGGCGAAATTCTAGTTGTTTTGCCGAAAAACGCAAAAAATGAGGAATGATCATGGCGGGGTGGTTACTATGGTTCCTTAGGTCGTATTTGATGGCCCGGAAATTTTTTAGACGATCGGGGTTCGGGGTTCCCGGGACCCCTTTGAAGGCGTGGGCTAAAACACACGAAAATATGGAAATCGTGCGGAATTCTAGTTTTTGGCTGAAAAATGCAAAAGACTAGGAACGATCATGGCGGGGCGGTGACTATGGTTCCTTAGGTCGTATTTGACGGCCCGGAAAAATTTTAGGCGATCGGGGTCTGGGGGTCCCGAAACCACTTGGAAGGGTGGGCAATAGCACACAAAAATATTGTAATCGGGCAAAATTCTAGTTTGATGGCCGAAAAACGCAACAAATGAGGAATGATCATGGCTGGGCGGTGACTATGGTTCCTTAGGTCGTATTTGATAGTCCGTAAAAATTTTAGGCGATAGGGGTCCGGAGTTCCCGGGTTCACTTGGAAGGCGTGGGCTATAGGACACGAAAATATGGGAATCGCGCGGAATTCTAGTTTTTTGGCCGAAAAACGGAAAAAACTTGGAACGATCATGGCTGGGCGGTGACTATGGTTCCTTAGGTCTTATTTGATAGTCCGGAAATATTTTAGGCGATTGGGGTCCGCAGCTCTTGGGACCACTTGGAATGCGTGGGTATAGCACACGAAAATATGGGAATCAGGCGAAATTCTAGTTGTTTGGCCGAAAAACACAAAAAATGAGGAACGATCATGGCGGGGTGGTTACTATGGTTCCTTAGGTCGTATTTGATGGTCCGGAAAGTTTTGGGCGATCGGGGTCCACGGCTCCCGGGACCACTAGGAAGGGTGGGCAATAGCACACAAAAACATTGTAATCGGGCGGAATTCTAGTTTTTTGGCCGAAAAACGGAAAAAACTAGGAACGATCATGGCTGGGCGGTGACTATGGTTCCTTAGGTCTTATTTGATAGTCCGGAAATATTTTAGGCGATCGGGGTCCACAGCTCTTGGGACCACTCGGAAGGCGTGGGTATAGCACACGAAAATATGGGAATCGGGCGTAATTCTAGTTTTTTGGCCGAAAAATGCAAAAAATGAGAAACGATGATCGCAGGGCGGTTACTATGGTTCCTTAGGTCGTATTTGATGGCCCGGAAAAATTTTAGGCGATCGGGGTCCGGGGGTCCCGGAACCACTTGGAAGGGTGGGCAATAGCACACAAAAATATTGTAATCGGGCGGAATTCTAGTTTTTTGGCCGAAAAACGCAACAAATGAGGAATGATCATGGCTGGGCGGTGACTATGGTTCCTTAGGTCGTATTTGATAGTCCGGAAAAATTTTAGGCGATAGGGGTCCGGAGTTCCCGGGTTCACTTGGAAGGCGTGGGCTATAGGACACGAAAATATGGGAATCGCGCGGAATTCTAGTTTTTGGCCGAAAAACGGAAAAAACTAGGAACGATCATGGCTGGGCGGTGACTATGGTTCCTTAGGTCTTATTTGATAGACCAGAAATATTTTAGGCGATCGGGGTCCTCGGCTCTTGGGAACACTAGGAATGCGTGGGTATAGCACACGAAAATATGGGAATCGGGCGAAATTCTAGTTGTTTGGCCGAAAAACGCAAAAAATGAGGAACGATCATGGCGGGGTGGTTACTATGGTTCCTTAGGTCGTATTTGATGGCCCGGAAATTTTTTAGACGATCGGGGTTCGGGGTTCCCGGGACCCCTTTGAAGGCGTGGGCTAAAGCACACGAAAATATGGAAATCGTGCGGAATTCTAGTTTTTTGGCTGAAAAATGCAAAAGACTAGGAACGATCATGGCGGGGCGGTGACTATGGTTCCTTAGGTCGTATTTGACGGCCCGGAAAAATTTTAGGCGATCGGGGTCCGGGGGTCCCGGAACCACTTGGAAGGGTGGGCAATAGCACACAAAAATATTGTAATCGGGCGAAATTCTAGTTTGATGGCCGAAAAACGCAACAAATGAGGAATGATCATGGCTGGGCGGTGACTATGGTTCCTTAGGTCGTATTTGATAGTCCGTAAAAATTTTAGGCGATAGGGGTCCGGAGTTCCCGGGTTCACTTGGAAGGCGTGGGCTATAGGACACGAAAATATGGGAATCGCGCGGAATTCTAGTTTTTTGGCCGAAAAACGGAAAAAACTAGGAACGATCATGGCTGGCCGGTGACTATGGTTCCTTAGGTCTTACTTGATAGTCCGGAAATATTTTAGGCGATCGGGGTCCGCGGCTCTTTGGACCACTCGGAATGGGTGGGTATAACACCAAAAAATATGGGAATCAGGCGAAATTCTAGTTGTTTGGCCAAAAAATGCAAAAAATGAGGAACGATCATGGCGGGGTGGTTACTATGGTTCCTTAGGTCGTACTTGATGGCCCGGAAAATTTTTAGACAATCAAGGTTAGGGGTTCCCAGGACCCCTTTGAAGGCGTGGTTCCTTAGGTCGTACTTGATGGCCCGCGTCTCTTGGGACCACACAAAAATATGGGAATCGGGCGGAATTCTAGTTTTTTGGCCAAAAAATGCAAAAGATGAGGAACGATCATGGCGAGGCGGTGACTATGGTTCCTTAGGTCCTAATTGATGGCCCGAAAATTTTTTAGGCGATCCGAGTCCGGCGGCCCGGCCCACTCGGAAGGCGTGGGGCACATAAAAATATGGTAATCGAGCGGAATTCTAGCTTTTTGGCCGAAAAATGCAATAAATGAGGAACGATCATGGCGAGGCGACGACTATGGTTCCTTAGGTCGTATTTGATGGCCCGGAAAATTTTAGGCGATCGGGGTCCACGGCTCCCGGGACCACTCGGAAGGCGTAAGCTATAGCACACGAAAATATGCAAATCGAGCGGAGTTCTAGTTTTTGAGCCGAAAAATGCAAAGCATTTGGAACGATCATGGTGGGGCGGTGACTATGGTACCTTAGGTCGTATTTGATAGTCCGGAAAAATTTTAGGCGATCGGGGTCCGTGGCTCCCCGGACCACTTGGAAGGCGTGGGTATAGCACACGAAAATATGGGAATCGGGCGTAATTCTAGTTTTTTGGTCGAAAAATGCAAAAAATGAGAAACGTTGATCGCGGGGAGGTTACTATGGTTCCTTAGGTCATATTTGACGGCCCAGAAAAATTTTAGGCGATCGGGGTCTGGGGGTCCCGGAACCACTTGGAAGGGTGGGCAATAGCACACAAAAATATTGTAATCGGGCGGAATTGTAGTTTTTTGGCCAAAAATAATGCAACAAATGAGGAATGATCATGGCTCGGCGGTGACTATGGTTCCTTAGGTCGTATTTGATAGTCCGGAAAAATTTTAGGCGATAGGGGTCCGGAGTTCCCGGGTTCACTTGGAAGGCGTGGGCTATAGGACACGAAAATATGGGAATCGCGCGGAATTCTAGTTTTTTGGCCGAAAAACGGAAAAAACTAGGAACGATCATGGCTGGGCGGTGACTATGGTTCCTTAGGTCTTATTTGATAGTTCGGAAAATTTTAGGCGATCGGGGTCCGCGGCTCTTGGGACCACTCGGAATGCGTGGGTATAGCACACGAAAATATGGGAATCGGGCGAAATTCTAGTTGTTTGGCCGAAAAACACAAAAAATGAGGAACGATCATGGCGGGATGGTTACTATAGTTCCTTAGGTCGTATTTGATGGCCCAGAAAATTTTTAGATGATCGGGGTTCGGGGTTCCCGGGACCCCTTTGAAGGCGTGGGCTAAAGCACACGAAAATATGGAAATCGTGCGGAATTCTAGTTTTTTGGCTGAAAAACGCAAAAGACTAGGAACGATCATGGCGGGGCGGTGACTATGGTTTCTTAGGTCGTATTTGATAGTCCGGAAAAATTTTAGGCGATCCGGCTCCGGGTGGCCCGACCCACTCGGAAGGCGTGGGCGATAGCACACAAAAATATGGGAATCGGGCGGAATTTTAGTTTTTTGGCCAAAAAGGCAAAAAATGAGGAACGATCATGGCGAGGCGGTGACTATGGTTCCTTAGGTCCTAATTGATGGCCCAAAAAGTTTTTAGACGATCCGAGTCCGGCGGCTTGGCCCACTCGGAAGGCGTGGGGCACACAAAAATATGGTAATCGAGCGAAATTCTAGCTTTTTGGCCGAAAAACGCAATAAATGAGGAACGATCACGGCGGGGCGGTGACTATGGTTCCTTAGGTCGTATTTGATGGCCCGAAAAATTTTAGGCGATCGGGGTCCACGGCTCCCGGGACCACTCGGAAGGCGTAAGGTATAGCACACGAAAATATGCAAATCGCGCGGAGTTCTAGTTTTTTGGCTGAAAAATGCAAAGCATTTGGAAAGATCATGGTGGGGCGGTGACTATGGTACCTTAGGTCGTATTTGATAGTCCGTAAAAATTTTAGGCGATCGGGGTCCGCGGTTCCCCGGACCACTTGAAAGGCGTGGGTATAGCACACAAAAATATGGGAATCGGACGTAATTCTAGTTTTTTGGCCGAAAAATACAAAAAATGAGAAACGATGATCGCAGGGCGGTTACTATGGTTCCTTAGGTCGTATTTGACAGCCCGAAAAAATTTTAGGCGATCGGGGTCCGGGGGTCCCGGAACCACTTGGAAGGGTGGGCAATAGCACACAAAAATATTGTAATCGGGGGGAATTCTAGTTTTTTGGCCGAAAAACGCAACAAATGAGGAATGATCATGGCTGGGCGGTGACTATGGTTCCTTAGGTCGTATTTGATAGTCCGGAATAATTTTAGGCGATAGGGGTCCTGAGGTCCCGGGTTCACTTGGAAGGCGTGGGCTATAGGACACGAAAATATGGGAATCGCGCGGAATTCTAGTTTTTTGGCCGAAAAACGCAACAAATGAGGAACGATCATGGCTGGGCGGTGACTATGGTTCCTTAGGTCTTATTTGATAGTCCAGAAAAATTTTAGGCGATCGGGGTCCGCGGCTCTGTGGACCACTCGGAATGCGTGGGTATAATACATGAAAATATGGGAATCGGGCGAAATTCTAGTTGTTTGGCCGAAAAACGCAAACAATGTGGAACGATCATGGCGGGGTGGTTACTATAGTTCCTTAGGTCGTATTTGATGGCCCGAAAATTTTTTGGACGATCGGGGTTCCCGGGACCCCTTTGAAGGCGTGGGCTAAAGCACACGAAAATATGGAAATCGCGCGGAATTCTAGTTTTATGGTTGAAAAACGCAAAAGAGTAGGAACGATCATGGCGGGGCGGTGACTATGGTTCCTTAGGTCGTATTTGATAGTCCGGAAAAATTTTAGGCGATAGGGGTCCGGAGTTCCCGGGTTCACTTGGAAGGCGTGGGCTATAGGACACGAAAATATGGGAATCGCGCGGAATTCTAGTTTTTTGGCCAAAAAATGGAAAAAACTAGGAACGATCATGGCTGGGCGGTGACTATGGTTCCTTAGGTCTTATTTGATAGTCCGGAAAAATTTTAGGCGATCCGAGTCCGGCGGCCCGGCCCACTCGGAAGGCGTGGGGCACACAAATATATGGTAATCGAGCGGAATTCTAGCTTTTTGGCCGAAAAACGCAATAAATGTGGAACAATTATGGCGGGGCGGTGACTATGGTTCCTTAGGTCGAATTTGATGGCCCGGAAAATTTTAGGCGATCGGGGTCCAAGGCTCCCGGGACCTCTCGGAAGGCGTAAGCTATAGCACACGAAAATATGCAAATCGCGTGGAGTTCTAGTTTTTTGGCCGAAAAATGCAAAGCATTTTGAACGATCATGGTGGGGCGGTGACTATCATACCTTAGGTCATATTTGATAGTCCGGAAAAATTTTAGGCGATCGGGGTCCGCGGCTCCCCGGACCACTTGGAAGGAGTGGGTACAGCACACGAAAATTAGGGAATCGGGCGTAATTCTAGGTTTTTGGCCGAAAAATGCATAAAATGAGAAACGATGATCGCGGGGCGGTTACTATGGTTCCTTAGGTCGTATTTGACGGCCCGGAAAAATTTTAGGCGATCGGGGTCCGGGGGTCCCGGAACCACTTGGAAGGGTGGGCAATAGCACACAAAAATATTGTAATCGGGCGGAATTCTAGTTTTTGGCCGAAAAACGCAACAAATGAGGAATGATCATGGCTGGGCGGTGACTATGGTTCCTTAGGTCGTATTTGATAGTCCGGAAAAATTTTAGGCGATCGGGGTCCGCGTCTCTTGGGACCACACAAAAATATGGGAATCGGGCGGAATTCTAGTTTTTTGGCCAAAAAATGCAAAACAATGAGGAACGATCATGGGGAGGCGGTGACTATGGTTCCTTAGGTCCTAATTGATGGCCCGAAAATTTTTTAGGCGATCCGAGTCCGGCAGCCCGGCCCACTCGGAAGGCGTGGGGCACACAAATATATGGTAATCGAGCGGAATTCTAGCTTTTTGGCCGAAAAACGCAATAAATGAGGAACAATCATGGCGGGGCGGTGACTATGGTTCCTTAGGTCAAATTTGATGGCCCGGAAAATTTTAGGCGATCGGGGTCCACGGCTCCCGGGACCACTCGGAAGGCGTAAGCTATAGCACACGAAAATATGCAAATCGAGCGGAGTTCTAGTTTTTGAGCCGAAAAATGCAAAGCATTTGGAACGATCATGGTGGGGCGGTGACTATGGTACCTTAGGTAGTATTTGATAGTCCGAAAAAATTTTAGGCGATCGGGGTCCGCGGCTCCCCGGACCACTTGGAACGCGTGGGTATAGCACACGAAAATAAGGGAATCTGGCATAATTCTAGGTTTTTGGCCAAAAAATGCATAAAATTAGAAACGATGATCGCGGGGCGGTTACTATGGTTCCTTAGGTCGTATTTGACGGCCCGAAAAATTTTTAGGCGATCGGGGTCCGGAGTTCCCGGGTTCACTTGGAAGGCGTGGGCTATAGGACACGAAAATATGGGAATCGCGCGGAATTCTAGTTTTTTGGCCAAAAAATGGAAAAAACTAGGAACGATCATGGCTGGGCGGTGACTAAGGTTCCTTAGGTCTTATTTGATAGTCCGAAAAAATTTTAGGCGATCGGGGTCCGCGGCTCTTGGGACCACTCGGAATGCGTGGGTATAGCACACGAAAATATGGGAATCGGGCGAAATTCTAGTTGTTTGGCCGAAAAACGCAAACAATGAGGAACGATCATGGCGGGGTGGTTACTATAGTTCCTTAGGTCATATTTGATTGCCCGAAAACTTTTTAGACGATCGGGGTTCCCGAGACCCCTTTGAAGGCGTTGGCTAAAGCACACGAAAATATGGAAATCGCGCGGAATTCTAGTTTTTTGGTTGAAAAACGCAAAAGAGTAGGAACAATAATGGCGGGGCGGTGACTATGGTTCCTTAGGTCGTATTTGATAGTCCGGAAAAATTTTAGGCGATAGGGGTCCGGAGTTCCCGGGTTCACTTGGAAGGCGTGGGCTATAGGACACGAAAATATGGGAATCGCGGGGAATTCTAGTTTTTTGGGCGAAAAATGGAAACAACTAGGAACGACCATGGCTGGATGGTGAATATGGTTCCTTAGGACCTAATTGATGGCCCGGAAATTTTTTAGGCAATCCGAGTCCGGCGGCCCGGCCCACTCGGAAGGCGTGGGGACAAAAATATATTGTAATCGAGCGGAATTCTAGCTTTTTGGCCGAAAAACGCAATAAATGAGGAACGATCATGGCAGGGCGGTGACTATGGTTCCTTAGGTCGAATTTGATGGCCCAGAAAATTTTAGGCGATCGGGGTCCACGGCTCCCGGGACCACTCGGAAGGCGTAAGCTATAGCACACAAAAATACGCAAATCGCGTGGAGTTCTAGTTTTTTGGCCGAAAAATGCAAAGCATTTTGAACGATCATGGTGGGGCGGTGACTATCGTACCTTAGGTCGTATTTGATAGCCCGGAAAATTTTTAGGCGATCGGGGTCCGCGGCTCCCCGGACCACTTGGAAGGCGTGGGTATAGCACAAGAAAATAAGGGAATCGGGAGTAATTCTAGGTTTTTTGCCGGAAAATGCATAAAATGAGAAACGATGATTGCGGGGCGGTTACTATGGTTCCTTAGGTCGTATTTGACGGCCCGGAAAAATTTTAGGCGATCGGGGTCCGGAGTTCCCGGGTTCACTTGGAAGGCGTGGGCTATAGGACACGAAAATATGGGAATCGCGTGGAATTCTAGTTTTTTGGCCGAAAAATGGAAAAAACTAGGAACGATCATGGCTGGGCAGTGAGTATGGTTCCTTAGGTCTAATTTGATAGTCCGGAAAAATTTTAGGCGATCGGGGTCCGCGACTCTTGGGACCACTCGGAATGCGTGGGTATTGCACACAAAAATATGGGAATCGTGCGAAATTCTAGTTGTTTGGCCGAAAAACGCAAACAATGAGGAACGATCATGGCGGGGTGATTACTATAGTTCCTTAGGTCGTATTTGATGGCCCGAAAATTTTTTAGACGATCGGGGTTCCCGGGACCCCTTTGAAGGCGTGGGCTAAAGCACACGAAAATATGGAAATCGCACGGAATTCTAATTTTTTGGTTAAAAAACGCAAAAGAGTAGGAACGATCATGGCGGGGCGGTGACTATGGTTCCTTAGGTCGTATTTGATAGTCCAGAAAAATTTTAGGCGATAGGGGTCCGGAGTTCCCGGGTTCACTTGGAAGGCGTGGGCTATAGGACACGAAAATATGGGAATCGCGCGGAATTCTAGTTTTTTGGCCGAAATATGGAAACAACTAGGAACGACCATGGCTGGGTTGTGACTATGGTTCCTTAGGACCTAATTGATGGCCCGATAATTTTTTAGGCGATTCGAGTCCGGCGGCCCGGCCCACTCGGAAGACGTGGGGCACACAAATATATGGTAATCGAGCGGAATTCTAGCTTTTTGGCCGAAAAACACAATAAATGAGGAACGATCATGGCGGGGCGGTGACTATGGTTCCTTAGGTCGAATTTGATGGCCCGGAAAATTTTAGGTGATCGGGGTCCACGGCTCCCGGGACCACTCGGAAGGCGTAAGCTATAGCACACAAAAATATGCAAATCGCGTGGAGTTCTACTTTTTTGGCCGAAAAATGCAAAGCATTTTGAACGATCATGGTGGGGCGGTGACTATGGTACCTTAGGTCGTATTTGATAGTCCGGAAAAATTTTAGGCGATCGGGGTCCGCGGCTCCCCGGACCACTTGGAAGGCGTGGGTATAGCATACGAAAATATGGGAATCGGGCGTAATTCTAGGTTTTTGGCCGAAAAATGCACAAAATGAGAAACGATGATCGCGGGGCGGTTACTATGGTTCCTTAGGTCGTATTTGATGGCCCGGAAAAATTTTAGGCGATCGGGGTCCGGAGTTCCCGGGTTCACTTGGAAGGTGTGGGCTATAGGACACGAAAATATGGGAATCGCGCGGAATTCTAGTTTTTTGGCCGAAAAATGGAAATAACTAGGAACGATCATGGCTGGGCGGTGACTATGATTCCTTAGGTCTTATTTGATAGTCCGGAAAAATTTTAGGCGAACGGGGTCCGCGTCTCTTGGGACCACACAAAAATATGGGAATCGGGCGGAATTCTAGTTTTTTGGACAAAAAATGCAAAATATGAGGAACGATCATGGGGAGGCGGTGACTATGGTTCCTTAGGTCCTAATTGATGGCCCGAAAATTTTTTAGGCGATCCGAGTCCGGCGGCCCGGCCCACTCGGAAGGCGTGGGGCACACAAATATATGGTAATCGAGCGGAATTCTAGCTTTTTGGCCGAAAAATGCAATAAATGAGGAACGATCATGGCGGGGTGGTGACTATGGTTCCTTAGGTCGAATTTGATGGCCTGGAAAATTTTTGGCGATCGGGGTCCACGGCTCCCGGGACCACTCGGAAGGCGTAAGCTATAGCACACGAAAATATGCAAATTGCGTGGAGTTCTAGTTTTTTGGCCGAAAAATGCAAAGCATTTTGAACGATCATGGTGGGGCGGTGACTATGGTACCTTAGGTCGTATTTGATAGTCCGAAAAAATTTTAGGCGATCGGGGTCCGCGGCTCCCCGGACCACTTGGAAGGCGTGTGTATAGCACACGAAAATATGGGAATCGGGCGTAATTCTAGGTTTTTGGCCGAAAATGCATAAAATGAGAAACGATGATCGCGGGGCGGTTAATATGGTTCCTTAGGTCGTATTTGACGGCCCGAAAAAATTTTAGGCGATCGGGGTCCGGAGTTCCCAGGTTCACTTGGAAGGCGTGGGCTATAGGACACGAAAATATGGGAATCGCGCGGAATTCTAGTTTTTTGGCCGAAAAATGGAAAAAACTAGGAACGATCATGGCTGGGCGGTGACTATGGTTCCTTAGGTCTTATTTGGAAAAATTTTAGGCGATCGGGGTCCGCGGCTCTTGGGACCACTCGGAATGCGTGGGTATAGCACACGAAAATATGGGAATCGGGCGGAATTCTAGTTGTTTGGCCGAAAAACGCAAACAATGAGGAACGATCATGGCGGGGTGCTTACTATAGTTCCTTAGGTCGTATTTGATGGCCCGAAAATTTTTTAGACGATCGGGGTTCCCGGGGCCCCTTTGAAGGCGTGGTCTAAAGCACACGAAAATATGGAAATCGCGCGGAATTCTAGTTTTTTGGTTGAAAAATGCAAAAGAGTAGGAACGATCATGGCGGGGCGGTGACTATGGTTCCTTAGGTCGTATTTGATAGTCCGGAAAAATTTTAGGCGATAGGGGTCCGGAGTTCCAGGGTTCACTTGGAAGGCGTGGGCTATAGGACACGAAAATATAGGAATCGCGCGGAATTCTAGTTTTATGGCCGAAAAATGGAAACAACTAGGAACGACCATGGCTGGGTGGTGACTATGGTTCCTTAGGACCTAATTGATGGCCCGAAAATTTTTTAGGCGATCCGAGTCCGGCGGCCCGGCCCACTCGGAAGGCGTGGGGCACACAAATATATGGTAATCGAGCGGAATTCTAGCTTTTTGGCCGAAAAACGCAATAAATGAGGAACGATCATGGCGGGGCGGTGACTATGGTTCCTTAGGTCGAATTTGATGGCCCGGAAAATTTTAGGTGATCGGGGTCCACGGCTCCCGGGACCACTCGGAAGGCGTAAGCTATAGCACACGAAAATATGCAAATCGCGTGGAGTTCTACTTTTTTGGCCGAAAAATGCAAAGCATTTTGAACGATCATGGTGGGGCGGTGACTATGGTACCTTAGGTCGTATTTGATAGTCCGGAAAAATTTTAGGCGATCGGGGTCCGCGGCTCCCCGGACCACTTGGAAGGCGTGGGTATAGCACACGAAAATATGGGAATCGGGCATAATTCTAGGTTTTTAGCCGAAAAATGCATAAAATGAGAAACGATGATCGCGGGGCGGTTACTATGGTTCCTTAGGTCGTATTTGACGGCCCGGAAAATTTTAGGCGATCGGGGTCGGAGTTCCCGGGTTCACTTGGAAGGTGTGGGCTATAGGACACGAAAATATGGGAATCGCGCAGAATTCTAGTTTTTTGGCCGAAAAATGGAAATAACTAGGAACGATCATGGCTGGGCGGTGACTATGGTTCCTTAGGTCTTATTTGATAGTCCGGAAAATTTTTAGGCGATCGGGGTCCGCGTCTCTTGGGACCACACAAAAATATGGGAATCGGGCGGAATTCTAGTTTTTTGGCCAAAAAATGCAAAAAATGAGGAACGATCATGGGGAGGCAGTGACTATGGTTCCTTAGGTCCTAATTGATGGCCCGAAAGTTTTTTAGGCGATCCGAGTCCGGCGGCCCGGCCCACTCGGAAGGCGTGGGGCACACAAATATATGGTAATCGAGCGGAATTCTAGCTTTTTGGCCGAAAAACGCAATAAATGAGGAACGATCATGGCGGGGCGGTGACTATGGTTCCTTAGGTCGAATTTGATGGCCCGAAAAATTTTAGGCGATCGGGGTCCACGGCTCCCGGGACCACTTGGAAGGCATAAGCTATAGCACACGAAAATATGGAAATCGCGTGGAGTTCTAGTTTTTTGGCCGAAAAATGCAAAGCATTTTGAACGATCATGGTGGGGCAGTGACTATGGTACCTTAGGTCGTATTTGATAGTCCGGAAAAAATTTTAGGCGATCGGGGTCCGCGGCTCCCCGGACCTCTTGGAAGGCGTGGGTATAGCACACAAAAATATGGGAATCGGGCGTAATTCTAGGTTTTTTGCCGAAAAATGCATAAAATGAGAAACGATGATCGCGGGGCGGTTACTATGGTTCCTTAGGTCGTATTTGACGGCCCGGAAAAATTTTAGGCGATCGGGGTCCGGAGTTCCCGGGTTCACTTGGAAGGTGTGGGCTATAGGACACGAAAATATGGGAATCGCGCGGAATTCTAGTTTTTTGGCCGAAAAATGGAAATAACTAGGAACGATCATGGATGGGCGGTGACTATGGTTCCTTAGGTCTTATTTGATAGTCCGGAAAAATTTTAGGCGATCGGGGTCCGCGTCTCTTGGGACCACACAAAAATATGGGAATCGGGCGGAATTCTAGTTTTTTGGCCAAAAAATGCAAAAAATGAGGAACGATCATGGGGTGGCAGTGACTATGGTTCCTTAGGTCCTAATTGATGGCCCGAAACTTTTTTAGGCGATCCGAGTCCGGCAGCCCGGCCCACTTGGAAGGCGTGGGGCACACAAATATATGGTAATCAAGCGAAATTCTAGCTTTTTGGCCAAAAAACGCAATAAATGAGGAACGATCATGGCGGGGCGGTGACTATGGTTCCTTAGGTCGAATTTGATGGCCCGGAAAATTTTAGGCGATCGGGGTCCACGGCTCCCGGGACCACTTAAAAGGCGTAAGCTATAGCACCCGAAAATATGCAAATCGCGTGGAGTTCTAGTTTTTTGGCCGAAAAATGCAAAGCATTTTGAACGATCATGGTGGGGCGGTGACTATGGTACCCTAGGTCGTATTTGATAGTCCGGAAAAATTTTAGCCGATCGGGGCCCGCGGCTCCCTGGACCACTTGGAAGGCGTGGGTATAGCACACGAAAATAAGGGAATCGGGCGTAATTCTAGGTTTTTGGCCAAAAAATGCATAAAATGAGAAACGATGATCGCAGGTCGGTTACTATGGTTCCTTAGGTCATATTTGACGGCCCGGAAAAATTTTAGGCGATCGGGGGTCCGCGGATCTTGGGACCACTCGGAATGCGTGGGTATAGCACACGAAAATATGGGAATCGGGCGAAATTCTAGTTGTTTGGCCGAAAAACGCAAAAAATGAGGAACGATCATGGCGGGGTGGTTACTATGGTTCCTTAGGTCGTATTTGATGGCCCGGAAATTTTTTAGACGATCGGGGTTCGGGGTTCCCGGGATCCCTTTGAAGGCGTGGGCTAAAGCACACGAAAATATGGAAATCGCGCGGAATTCTAGTTTTTTGGCTGAAAAACGCAAAAGAAGAGGAACGATCATGGCGGGGCGGTGACTATGGTTCCTTAGGTCGTATTTGATAGTCCGGAAAATTTTTAGGCGATCCGGCTCCGGGGGGCCCGACCCACTTGGAAGGCGTGGCCGATAGCACACAAAAATATGGGAATCGGGCGGAATTCTAGTTTTTTGGCCAAAAAATGCAAAACATGAGGAACGATCATGGCGAGGCGGTGACTATGGTTCCTTAGGTCATAATTGATGGACCGAAATATTTTTAGGCGATCCGAGTCCGGCGGCCCCGCCCACACGGAAGGGGTGGGGCACACAAAAATATCGTAATCGAGCGGAATTCTAGCTTTTTGGCCGAAAAATGCAATAAATGAGGAACGATCATGGCGGGACGGGGACTATGGTTCCTTAGGTCGTATTTGATGGCCCGAAAAATTTTAGGCGATCGGGGTTCACGGCTCCCGGGACCACTCGGAAAGCGTATGCTATAGCACACGAAAATATGCAAATCGCGCGGAGTTCTAGTTTTTTGGCCGAAAAATGCAAAGCATTTGGAACGATCATGGTGGGGCGGTGACTATGGTACCTTAGGTCGTATTTGATAGTCCAGAAAAATTTTAGGCGATCGGGGTCCGCGGCTCGCCGGACCACTTGAAAGGCGTGGGTATAGCACACAAAAATATGGAAATCGGGCGTAATTCTAGTTTTTTGGCCGAAAAATGCAAAAAATGAGAAACGATGATCGCAGGGCGGTTACTATGGTTCCTTAGGTCGTATTTGATAGTCCGAAAAATTTTTAGGCGATAGGGGTCAGGAGTTCCCGGGTTCACTTGGAATGAGTGGGCTATAGGACACGAAAATATGGGAATCGCGCGGAATTCTAGTTTTTTGGCCGAAAAACGGAAAAAACTAGGAGCGATCATGGCTGGGCGGTGACTATGGTTCCTTAGGTCTTATTTGATAGTCCGGAAAAATTTTAGGCGATCGGGGTCCGCGGCTCTTGGGACCACTCGGAATGCGTGGGTATAGCACACGAAAATATGGGAATCGGGCGAAATTCTAGTTGTTTGGCCGAAAAACGCAAACTATGAGGAACGATCATGGCGGGGTGGTTACTATAGTTCCTTAGGTCGTATTTGATGGCCCGAAAATTTTTAGACGATCGGGGTTCCCGGGACCCCTTTGAAGGCGTGGGCTAAAGCACACGAAAATATGGAAATCGCGCGGAAATCTAGTTTTTTGGCTGAAAAATGCAAAAGAGTAGGAACGATCATGGCGGGGCGGTGACTATGGTTCCTTAGGTCGTATTTGATAGTCTAGAAAATTTTTAGGCGATCCGGCTCCGGGGGGCCCGACCCACTCGGAAGGCGTGGGCGATAGCACACAAAAATATGGGAATCGGGCGGAATTCTAGTTTTTTGGCCAAAAAATGAAAAAAATGAGGAACGATCATGGCGAGGGAGTGACTATGGTTCCTTAGATCCTAATTGATGGCCCGAAAGTTTTTTAGGCGATCCGAGTCCTGCGGCCCGGCCCACTCGGAAGGCGTGGGGCACACAAATATATGGTAATCGAGCCGAATTCTAGCTTTTTGGCCGAAAAACACAATAAATGAGGAACGATCATGGCGGGGCGGTGACTATGGTTCCTTAGGTCGAATTTGATGGCCCGAAAAATTTTAGGCGATCGGGGTCCACGGCTTCCGGCACCACTCGGAAGGCGTAAGCTATAGCACACGAAAATTTGCAAATCGCGCGGAGTTCTAGTTTTTTGGCCGAAAAATGCAAAGCATTGTGAACAATCATGGTGGGGCGGTGATTATGGTACCTTAGGTAGTATTTGATAGTCCGGAAAAATTTTAGGCGATCGGGGTCCGCGGCTCCCCGGACCACTTGGAAGGCGTGGGTATAGCACACGAAAATATGGGAATCGGGCGTAATTCTAGGTTTTTGGCCGAAAAATGCAAAAAATGAGAAACGATGATCGCGGGGCGGTTTCTATGGTTCCTTAGGTCGTATTTGATGGCCCGGAAAGATTTTAGGCAATCGGGGTCCGGAGTTCCCGGGTTTACTTGGAAGGTGTGGGCTATAGGACACGAAAATATGGGAATCGCGCGGAATTCTAGTTTTTTGGCCTAAAAATGGAAATAACTAGGAACGATCATGGCTGGGCGGTGACTATGGTTCCTTAGGTCTTATTTGATAGTCCGGAAAATTTTTAGGCGATCGGGGTCCGCGTCTCTTGGGACCACACAAAAATATGGGAATCGGGCGGAATTCTAGTTTTTTGGCCAAAAAATGCAAAAAATGAGGAACGATCATGGGGAGGCGGTAACTATGGTTCCTTAGGTCCTAATTGATGTCCCGAAAACTTTTTAGGCGATCCGAGTCCGGCGGCCCGGCCCACTCGGAAGGCGTGGGGCACACAAATATATGGTAATCGAGCGGAATTCTAGCTTTTTGGCCGAAAAACGCAATAAATGAGGAACGATCATGGCGGGGCGGTGACTATGGTTCCTTAGGTCGAATTTGATGGCCCGGAAAATTTTAGGCGATCGGGGTCCACGGCTCCCGGGACCACTCGGAAGGCGTAAGCTATAGCACACGAAAATATGCAAATCGCGTGGAGTTCTAGTTTTTGGCCGAAAAATGCAAAGCATTTTGAACGATCATGGTGGGGCGGTGACTATGGTACCTTAGGTCGTATTTGATAGTCCGGAAAAATTTTAGGCGATCGGGGTCCGCGGCTCCCCGGACCACTTGGAAGGCGTGGGTATAGCACACGAAAATATGGGAATCGGGCGTAATTCTAGGTTTTTGGCCGAAAAATGCAAAAAATGAGAAACGATGATCGCGGGGCGGTTTCTATGGTTCCTTAGATCGTATTTGATGGCCCGGAAAGATTTTAGGCGATCGGGGTCCGGAGTTCCCGGGTTTACTTGGAAGGTGTGGGCTATAGGACACGAAAATATGGGAATCGCGCGGAATTCTAGTTTTTTGGCCTAAAAATGGAAATAACTAGGAACGATCATGGCTGGGCGGTGACTATGGTTCCTTAGGTCTTATTTGATAGACCGGAAAATTTTTAGGCGATCGGGGTCCGCGTCTCTTGGGACCACACAAAAATATGGGAATCGGGCGGAATTCTAGTTTTTTGGCCAAAAAATGCAAAAAATGAGGAACGATCATGGGGAGGCGGTGACTATGGTTCCTTAGGTCCTAATTGATGTCCCGAAAACTTTTTAGGCGATCCGAGTCCGGCGGCCCGGCCCACTCGGAAGGCGTGGGGCACACAAATATATGGTAATCGAGCGGAATTCTAGCTTTTTGGCCGAAAAACGCAATAAATGAGGAACGATCATGGCGGGGCGGTGACTATGGTTCCTTAGGTCGAATTTGATGGCCCGGAAAATTTTAGGCGATCGGGGTCCACGGCTCCCGGCACCACTCGGAAGGCGTAAGCTATAGCACACGAAAATTTGCAAATCGTGCGGAGTTCTAGTTTTTTGGCCGAAAAGTACAAAGCATTGTGAACAATCATGGTGGGGCGGTGACTATGGTACCTTAGGTAGTATTTGATAGTCCGGAAAAATTTTAGGCGATCGGGGTCCGCGGCTCCCCGGACCACTTGGAAGGCGTGGGTATAGCACACGAAAATATGGGAATCGGGCGTAATTCTAGGTTTTTGGCTGAAAAATGCAAAAAATGAGAAACGATGATCGCGGGGTGGTTTCTATGGTTCCTTAGGTCGTATTTGACGGCCCGGAAAGATTTTAGGCGATCGGGGTCCGGAGTTCCCAAGTTTTCTTGGAAGGCGTGGGCTATAGGACACGAAAATATGGGAATCGGGCGAAATTCTAGTTTTTTGGCCGAAAAATGCAAAAAATGAGGAACGATCATGGCGGGGTGGTTACTATGGTTCCTTAGGTCTTATTTGATAGTCCGGAAAATTTTTAGGCGATCCGGCTCCGGGGGGCCCGACCCACTCGGAAGGCATGGGCGATAGCACACAAAAATATGAGAATCAGGCGGAATTCTAGTTTTTTGGCCAAAAAATGCACAACATGAGGAACGATCATGGCGAGGCGGTGACTATGGTTCCTTAGGTCCTAATTGATGGACCGAAATATTTTTAGGCGATCCGAGTCCGGCGGCCCGGCCCACACGGAAGGGGTGGGGCACACAAAAATATCGTAATCGAGCGGAATTCTAGCTTTTTGGCCGAAAAACGCAATAAATGAGGAACGATCATGGCGGGGCGGTGACTATGGTTCCTTATGTCGTATTTGATGGCCCGAAAAATTTTAGGCGATCGGGGTCCACGGCTCCCGGGTCCACTCGGAAAGCGTAAGCTATAGCACACGAAAATATGCAAATCGCGCGGAGTTCTAGATTTTTGGCCGAAAAATGCAAAGCATTTGGAATGATCATGGTAGGGTGGTGACTATGGTACCTTAGGTCGTATTTGATAGTCCGGAAAAATTTTAGGCGATCGGGGTCCGCGGCTCCCCGGACCACTTGAAAGGCGTGGGTATAGCACACAAAAATATGGAAATCGAGCGTAATTCTAGTTTTTTGGCCGAAAAAATGCAAAAAATGAGAAACGATGATCGCAGGGCGGTTACTATGGTTCCTTAGGTCGTATTTGACGGCCCGGAAAAATTTTAGGCGATCGGGGTCCGGGGGTCCCGGAACCACTTGGAAGGGTGGGCAATAGCACACAAAAATATTGTAATCGGGCGGAATTCTAGTTTTTTGGCCGAAAAACGCAACAAATGAGGAATGATCATGGCTGGGCGGTGACTATGGTTCCTTAGGTCGTATTTGATAGTCTGGAAAATTTTTAGGCGATAGGGGTCAGGAGTTCCCGGGTTCACTTGGAAGGCGTGGGCTATAGGACACGAAAATATGGGAATCGCGCGGAATTCTAGTTTTTTGGCCGAAAAATAGAAAAAACTAGGAGCTATCATGGCTGGGCGGTGACTATGGTTCCTTAGTTATTATTTGATAGTCCGGAAAAATTTTAGGCGATCGGGGTCCGCGGCTCTTGGGACCACTCGGAATGCGTGGGTATAGCACACGAAAATATGGGAATCGGGCGAAATTCTATTTGTTTGGCCGAAAAACGCAAAAAATAAGGAACGATCATGGAGGGGTGGTTACTATAGTTCCTTAGGTCGTATTTGATGGCCCAAAAATTTTTTAGACGATCGGGGTTCCCGGGACCCCTTTGAAGGCGTGGGCTAAAGCACACGAAAATATGGAAATCGCGCGGAATTCTAGTTTTTTGGCTGAAAAACGCAAAAGAGTAGGAACGATCATGGCAGGGCGGTGACTATGGTTCCTTAGGTCGTATTTGATAGTCTGGAAAATTTTTAGGCGATCTGGCTCCGGGGGCCCGACCCACTCGGAAGGCGTGGGCGATAGCACACAAAAATATGGGAATCGGGCGGAATTCTAGTTTTTTGGCCAAAAAATGAAAACAAATGAGGAACGATCATGGCGAGGCGGTGACTATGGTTCCTTTGGTCCTAATTGATGGCCCGAAAATATTTTAGGCGATCCGAGTCCGGCGGCCCGGCCCACTCGGAAGGCGTGGGGCACACAAATATATGGTAATCGAGCAGAATTCTAGATTTTTGGCCGAAAAATGCAATAAATGAGGAACGATCATGGCGGGGCGGTGACTATGGTTCCTTAGGTCGAATTTGATGGCCCGGAAAAATTTAGGCGATCGGGGTCCACGGCTCCCGGCACCACTCGGAAGGCGTAAGCTATAGCACACAAAAATTTGCAAATCGCGCGGAGTTCTAGTTTTTTGGCCGAAAAATGTAAAGCATTGTGAACGATCATGGTGGGGCGGTGACTATGGTACCTTAGGTAGTATTTGATAGTCTGGAAAAATATTAGGCGATCGGGGTCCGCGGCTCCCCGGACCACTTGGAAGGCGTGGGTATAGCACTCGAAAATATGGGAATCGGGAGTAATTCTAGGTTTTTGGCCGAAAAATGCAAAACATGAGAAACGATGTGGTTCCTTAGGTCATATTTGACGGCCCGGAAAAATTTTAGGCGATCAGGGTCCGGAGTTCCTGGGTTCACTTGGAAGGTGTGGGCTATAGGACACGAAAATATGGGAATCGCGCGGAATTCTAGTTTTTTGGCCGAAAAATGGAAAAAACTAGGAACGATCATGGCTGGGCGGTGACTATGGTTCCTTAGGTCTTATTTGATAGTCCGGAAAAATTTTAGGCGATCGGGGTCCGCGGCTCTTGGGACCACTCGGAATGCGTGGGTATAGCACACGAAAATATGGGAATCGGGCGAAATTCTAGTTGTTTGGCCGAAAAACGCAAATAATGAGGAACGATCATGGCGGGGTGGTTACTATGGTTCCTTAGGTCGTCTTTGATGGCCCGGAAATTTTTTAGACGATCGGGGTTCGGGGTTCCCGGGACCCCTTTGAAGTCGTGGGCTAAAGCACACGAAAATATGGAAATCGCGCGGAATTCTAGTTTTTTGGCTGAAAAATGCAAAAGACTAGGAACGATCATGGCGGGGCGGTGACTATGGTTCCTTAGGTCGTATTTGATAGTCCGGAAAATTTTTAGGCGATCCGGCTCCGGGGTGCCCGACCCACTCGGAAGGCGTGGGCGATAGCACACAAAATTATGGGAATCGGGCGGAATTCTAGTTTTTTGGCCAAAAAATACAAAGCATGAGGAACGATCATGGCGAGGCGGTGACTATGGTTCCTTAGGTCCTAATTGATGGCCCGAAAAGTTTTTAGGCGATCCGAGTCTGGCGGCCCGGCCCACTCGGAAGGCGTGGGGCACACAAAAATATGGTAATCGAGCGGAATTCTAGCTTTTTAGACGAAAAACGCAATAAATGAGGAACGATCATGGCGGGGCGGTGACTATGGTTCCTTAGGTCGTATTTGATGGCCCGGAAAATTTTAGGTGATCGGGGTCCACGGCTCCCGGGACCACTCGGAAGGCGTAAGCTATAGCACACGAAAATATGCAAATCGCGCGGAGTTCTAGTTTTTTGGCCGAAAAATGCAAAGCATTTGGAACGATCATGGTGGGGCGGCGACTATGGTACCTTAGGTCGTATTTGATAGTCCGAAAATATTTTAGGCGATCGGGGTCCGTGGCTCCCCGGACCACTTGGAAGGCGTGGGTATAACACACGAAAATATGGGAATCGGGTGTAATTCTAGTTTTTTGGCCGAAAAATGCAAAAAATGAGAAACGATGATCGCGGGCCGGTTACTATGGTTTCTTAGGTCGTATTTGACAGCCCGGAAAAATTTTAGGCGATCGAGGTCCGGGGGTCCCGGAACCACTTGGAAGGGTGGGCAATAGCACACAAAAATATTGTAATCGGGCGAAATTCTAGTTTTTGGCAGAAAAACGCAACAAATAAGGAATGATCATGGCTAGGCGGTGACTATGGTTCCTTAGGTCGTATTTGATAGTCCGGAAAATTTTTAGGCGATAGGGCTCCGAAGTTCCCGGGTTCACTTGGAAGGCGTGGGCTATAGGATATGAAAATATGGGAATCTGGCGGAATTCTAGTTTTTTGGCCGAAAAACAGAAAAAACTAGGAACGATCATGGCTGGGCGGTGACTATGGTTCCTTAGGTATTATTTGATAGTCCGGAAAACTTTTAGGCGATCGGGGTCCGCGGCTCTTGGGACCACTCGGAATGCGTGGGTATAGCACACGAAAATATGGGAATCGGGCGAAATTCTAGTTGTTTGGGCGAAAAACGCAAAAAATGAGGAACGATAATGGCGGGGTGGTTACTATGGTTCCTTAGGTCGTATTTGATTGCCCGAAAAATTTATAGACGATCGGGGTTCGGGATTCCCGGGGCGCCTTTGAAGGCGTGGGCTAAAGCACACGAAAATATGGATATCGCGCGAATTCTAGTTTTTTGGTTGAAAAATGCAAAAGACTAGGAACGATCATGGCGGGGCGGTGACTATGGTTCCTTAGGTCGTATATGATAGTCCGAAAAATTTTTAGGCGATCCGGCTCCGGGGGGCCGACCCACTCGGAAGGCGTGGGCGATAGCACACAAAAATATGGGAATCGGGCAGAATTCTAGTTTTTTGGCCAAAAAATGCAAAAAATGAGGAACGATCATGGCGAGGCGGTGACTATGGTTCCTTAGGTCCTAATTGATGGCCCGAAAATTTTTTAGACGATCCGAGTCCGGCGGCCCGGCCCACTCGGAAGGCGTGGGGCACACAAATATAAGGTAATCGAGCGGAATTCTAGCTTTTTGGCCGAAAAACACAATAAATGAGGAACGATCATGGCGGGGCGGTGACTATGGTTCCTTAGGTCGAATTTGATGGCCCGAAAAATTTTAGGCGATCGGGGTCCACGGCTCCCGGGACCACTCGGAAGGCGTAAGCTATAGCACACGAAAATATGCAAATCGCGTGGAGTTCTAGTATTTTGGCCGAAAAATGCAAATCATTTTGAACGATCATGGTGGGGCGGTGACTATGGTACCTTAGGTCGTATTTGATAGTCCGGAAAAATTTTAGGCGATCGGGGTCCGCGGCTCCCCGGACCACTTGGAAGGCGTGGGTATACCACACGAAAATATGGGAATCGGGCGTAATTCTAGGTTTTTGGCCGAAAAATGCAAAAAATGAGAAACGATGATCGCGGGGCGGTTTCTATGGTTCCTTAGGTCGTATTTGACGGCCTAGAAAAATTTTTGGCGATCAGGGTCCGGAGTTCCCGAGTTCACTTGGAAGGTGTGGGCTATAGGACACGAAAATATGGGAATCGCGCGGAATTCTAGTTTTTTGGCCGAAAAATGGAAAAAAACTAGGAACGATCATGGCTGGGCGGTGACTATGGTTCCTTAGGTCTTATTTGATAGTCCGGAAAAATTTTAGGCGATCGGGGTCCGCGGCTCTTGGGACCACTCGGAATGCGTGGGTATAGCACACGAAAATATGGGAATCGGGCGAAATTCTAGTTGTTTGGCCGAAAAACGCAAAAAATCAGGAACGATCATGGAGGGGTGGTTACTATGGTTCCTTAGGTCGTATTTGATGGCCCGGAAATTTTTAGACGATCGGGGTTCGGGGTTCCCGGGGCCCCTTTGAAGGCATGGGCTAAAGCACACGGAAATATGGATATCGCGCGGAATTCTAGTTTTTTGGTTGAAAAATGCAAAAGACTAGGAACGATCATGGCGGGGCGGTGACTATGGTTCCTTAGGTCGTATATGATAGTCCGGAAAATTTTTAGGCGATCCGGCTCCGGGGGGCCCGACCCACTCGGAAGGCGTGGGCGATAACACACAAAAATATGAGAATCGGGCGAAATTCTAGTTTTTTGGCCGAAAAATGCAAAAAATGAGAAACGATGATCGCGGGACGGTTACTATGGTTCCTTAGGTCGTATTTGACAGCCCGGAAAAATTTTAGGCGATCGGGGTCCGGGGGTCCCGGAACCACTTGGAAGGGTGGGCAATAGCACACAAAAATATTGTAATAGGGCGGAATTCTAGTTTTTTGGCCGAAAAACGCAACAAATAAGGAATGATCATGGCTGGGCGGTGACTATGGTTCCTTAGGTCGTATTTGATAGTCCAGAAAAATTTTAGGCGATAGGGCTCCAGAGTTCCCGGGTTCACTTGGAAGGCGTGGGCTATAGGACATGAAAATATGGGAATCGCGCGGAATTCTAGTTTTTTGGCCGAAAAACGGAAATAACTAGGAACAATCATGGCTGGGCGGTGACTATGGTTCCTTAGGTATTATTTGATAGTCCGGAAAAATTTTAGGCGATCGGGGTCCGCGGCTCTTGGTACCACTCGGAATGCGTGGGTATAGCACACGAAAATATGAGAATCGGGCGAAATTCTAGTCGTTTGGGCGAAAAACGCAAAAAATGAGGAACGATCATGGCGGGGTGGTTACTATGGTTTCTTAGGTCGTATTTGATTGCCCGAAAAATTTATAGACGATCGGGGTTCAGGGTTCCCGGGGCCCCTTTGAAGGCGTGGGCTAAAGCACACGAAAATATTGATATCGCGCGGAATTCTAGTTTTTTGGTTGAAAAACGCAAAAGACTAGGAACGATCATGGCGGGGCGGTGACTATGGTTCCTTAGGTCGTATATGATAGTCTGGAAAATTTTTAGGCGATCCGGCTCCGGGGGGCCCGACCCACTCGGAAGGCGTGGGCGATAACACACAAAAATATGGGAATCGGGCGGAATTCTAGTTTTTTGGCCAAAAAATGCAAAAAATGAGGAACGATCATGGCGAGGCGGTGACTATGGTTCCTTAGATCCTAATTGATGGCCCGAAAATTTTTTAGGCGATCCGAGTCTGGCGGCCCGGCCCACTCGGAAGGCGTGGGGCACACAAATATATGGTAATCAAGCGGAATTCTAGCTTTTTGGCCGAAAAATGCAATAAATGAGGAACGATCATGGCGGGGCGGTGACTATGGTTCCTTAGGTCGTATTTGATGGCCCGGAAAATTTTAGGCGATCGGGGTCCACGGCTCCCCGAACCACTCGGAAGGCGTAAGCTATAGCAGACGAAAATATACAAATCGCGCGGGGTTCTAGTTTTTTGGCCGAAAAATGCAAAGCATTTAGAACGATCATGGTGGGGCTGTGACTATGGTAGCTTAGGTCGTATTTGATAGTCCGGAAAAGTTTTAGGCGATCGGGGTCCGCAGCTCCCCAGACCACTTGGAAGGCGTGGGTATAGCACACGAAAATATGGGAATCGGGCGTAATTCTTGTTTTTTGGCCGAAAAATGCAAAAAATGAGAAACGATGATCGTGGGGAGGTTACTATGGTTCCTTAGGTCGTATTTGACGGCCCGGAAAAATTTTAGGCGATCGGGGTCTGGGGGTCCCGGAACCACTTGGAAGGGTGGGCAATAGCACACAAAAATATTGTAATCGGGCAGAATTCTAGTTTTTTGGCCGAAAAACGCAACAAATGAGGAATGATCATGGCTGGGCGGTGACTATGGTTCCTTAGGTCGTATTTGATAGTCCGGAAAAATTTTAGGCGATAGGGGTCCGGAGTTCCCGGGTTCACTTGGAAGGCGTGGGCTATAGGACATGAAAATATGGGAATCGCGCGAAATTCTAGTTTTTTGGCCGAAAAACGGAAATAACTAGGAACGAACAAGGCTGGGCGGTGACTATGGTTCCTTAGGTCGTATATGATAGTCCGGAAAATTTTTAGGCGATCCGGCTCCGGGGGGCCCGACCCACTCTGAAGGCGTGGGCGATAACACACAAAAATATGGGAATCGGGCGGAATTCTAGTTTTTTGGCCAAAAAATGCAACAAATAAGGAACGATCATGGCGAGGCGGTGACTATGGTTCCTTAGGTCCTAATTGATGGCCCAAAAATTTTTTAGGCGATCCGAGTCCAGCGGCTCGGCCCACTCGGAAGGCGTGGGGCACACAAAAATATGGTAATCGAGCGGAATTCTAGCTTTTTAGCCGAAAAACGCAAAAAATGAGGAACGATCATGGCGGGGCGGTGACTATGGTTCCTTAGGTCGTATTTGATGGCCCGGAAAATTTTAGGCGATCGGGGTCCACGGCTCCCGGGTCCACTCGGAAAGGCATAAGCTATAGCATACGAAAATATGCAAATCGCGCGGAGTTCTAGTTTTTTGGCCGAAAAATGCAAAGCATTTGGAACGATCATGGTAGGGCGGCGACTATGGTACCTTAGGTCGTATTTGATAGTCCGGAAAAATTTTAGGCGATCGGGGTCCGCGGCTCCCCGGACCACTTGGAAGGGGTGGGTATAGCACACGAAAATATGGGAATCGGGCGTAATTCTAGTTTTTTGGCCGAAAAATGCAAAAAATGAGAAATGATGATCGCGGGGCGGTTACTATGGTTCCTTAGGTCGTATTTGACGGCCCGGAAAAATTTTAGGCGATCGGGGTCCGGGGGTCCCGGAAACACTTGGAAGGGTGGGCAATAGCACACAAAAATATTGTAATCGGGCGGAATTCTAGTTTTTTGGCCGAAAAACGCAATAAATAAGGAATGATCATGGCTGGGCGGTGACTATGGTTCCTTAGGTCGTATTTGATAGTCCAGAAAAATTTTAGGCGATAGGGCTCCGGAGTTCCCGGGTTCACTTGGAAGGCGTGGGCTATAGGACATGAAAATATGGGAATCGCGCGGAATTCTAGTTTTTTGGCCGAAAAGCGGAAAAATCTAGGAACGATCATGGCTGGGCGGTGACTATGGTTCCTTAGGTATTATTTGATAGTCCGGAAAAATTTTAGGCGATCGGGGTCCGCGGCTCTTGGGACCACTCGGAATGCGTGGGTATAACACACGAAAATATGGGAATCGGGCAAAATTCTAGTTGTTTGGGCGAAAAACGCAAAAAATGAGGAACGATCATGGCTGGGCGGTGACTATGGTTCTTAGGTCGTATTTGATAGTCCAGAAAAATTTTAGGCGATAGGGGTCCGGAGTTCCCGGGTTCACTTGGAAGGCGTGGGCTATAGGACATGAAAATATGGGAATCGCGCGGAATTCTAGTTTTTTGGCCGAAAAATGGAAATAACTAGGAATGAACAAGGCTTGGCGGTGACTATGGTTCCTTAGGTCGTATATGATAGTCCGGAAAATTTTTAGGCGATCCGGCTCCGGGGGGCCCGACCCACTCAGAAGGCGTGGGCGATAACACACAAAAATATGGGAATCGGGCGGAATTCTAGTTTTTTGGCCAAAAAATGCAAAAAATGAGGAACGATCATGGCGAGGCGGTGACTATGGTTCCTTAGGTCCTAATTGATGGACCAAATTATTTTTAGGCGATCCGAGTCCGGCGGCCCGGCCCACACGGAAGGGGTGGGGCACACAAAAATATCGTAATCGAGCGAAATTCTAGCTTTTTGGCCGAAAAATGCAATAAATGAGGAACGATCAAGGCGGGGCGGTGACTATGGTTCCTTAGGTCGTATTTGATGGCCCGGAAAATTTTAGGCGATCGGGGTCCACGGCTCCCGGGACCACTCGGAAGGCGTAAGCTATAGCACACTAAAATATGCAAATCGCGCGGAGTTCTAGTTTTTTGGCCGAAAAATGCAAAGCATTTGGAACGATCATGGTGGGGCGGTGACTATGGTACCTTAGGTCGTATTTGATAGTCCGGAAAATTTTTAGGCGATCGGGGTCCGCGGCTCCCCGGACCACTTGGAAGGCGTGGGTATAGCACACGAAAATATGGGAATCGGGCGTAATTCTAGTTTTTTGGCCGAAAAATGCAAAAAATGAGAAACGATGATTGCAAGGCGGTTACTATGGTTCCTTAGGTCGTATTTGACGGCCCGGAAAAATTTTAGGCGATCGGGGTCCGGGGGTCCCGAAACCACTTGGAAGGGTGGGCAATAGCACACAAAAATATTGTAATCGGGCGGAATTCTAGTTTTTTGGCCGAAAAACGCAACAAATGAGGAATGATCATGGCTGGGCGGTGACTATGGTTCCTTAGGTCGTATTTGATAGTCTGGAAAATTTTTAGGCGATAGGGGTCAGGAGTTCCCGGGTTCACTTGGAAGGCGTGGGCTATAGGACACGAAAATATGGGAATCGCGCGGAATTCTAGTTTTTTGGCCGAAAAACGGAAAAAACTAGGAGCGATCATGGCTGGGCGGTGACTATGGTTCCTTAGGTCTTATTTGATAGTCCGGATAAATTTTAGGCGATCGGGGTCCGCGGCTCTTGGGACCACTCGGAATGCGTGGGTATAGCACACGAAAATATGGGAATCGGGCGAAATTCTAGTTGTTTGGCCGAAAAACGCAAACAATGAGGAACGATCATGGAGGGGTTCTTACTATAGTTCCTTAGGTGGTATTTGATGGCCCGAAAATTTTTTAGACGATCGGGGTTCCCGGGACCCCTTTGAAGGCGTGGGCTAAAGCACACGAAAATATGGAAATCGCGCGGAATTCTAGTTTTTTGGCTGAAAAACGCAAAAGAGTAGGAACGATCATGGCAGGGCGGTGACTATGGTTCCTTAGGTCGTATTTGATAGTCTGGAAAATTTTTAGGCGATCCGGCTCCGGGGGGCCCGACCCACTCGGAAGGCGTGGGCGATAGCACACAAAAATATGGGAATCGGGCGGAATTCTAGTTTTTTGGCCAAAAAATGAAAACAAATGAGGAACGATCATGGAGAGGCGGTGACTATGGTTCCTTAGGTCCTAATTGATGGCCCGAAAATTTTTTAGGCGATCCGAGTCCGGCGGCCCGGCCCACTCGGAAGGCGTGGGGCACACAAATATATGGTAATCGAGCGAAATTCTAGCTTTTTGGCTGAAAAATGAAATAAATGAGTAACGATCATGGCGGGGCGGCGACTATGGTTCCTTAGGTC
Organism: Nicotiana tomentosiformis; assembly: GCF_000390325.3. Lineage (NCBI taxonomy): Eukaryota > Viridiplantae > Streptophyta > Magnoliopsida > Solanales > Solanaceae > Nicotiana > Nicotiana tomentosiformis. The sequence continues at coordinate 958,928 of NW_027174565.1, forward strand.
GAATTTGATGGCCCGGAAAATTTTAGGCGATCGGGGTCCACGGCTCCCGGCACCACTCGGAAGGCGTAAGCTATAGCACATGAAAATTTGCAAATCGCGCGGAGTTCTAGTTTTTTGGCCGAAAAATGCAAAGCATTGTGAACGATCATGGTGGGGCGGTGACTATGGTACCTTAGGTAGTATTTGATAGTCCGGAAAAATTTTAGGCGATCGGGGTCCGCGGCTCCCCGGACCACTTGGAAGGCGTGGGTATAGCACTCGAAAATATGGGAATCGGGAGTAATTCTAGGTTTTTGGCTGAAAAATGCAAAACATGAGAAACGATGATCGCGGGGCGATTTCTATGGTTCCTTAGGTCGTATTTGATGGCCCGGAAAAATTTTAGGCGATCGAGGTCCGGAGTTCCCGGGTTCACTTGGAAGGTGTGGGCTATAGGACACGAAAATATGGGAATCGCGCGGAATTCTAGTTTTTTGGCCGAAAAATGGAAAAAACTAGGAACGATCATGGCTGGGCGGTGACTATGGTTCCTTAGGTCTTATTTGATAGTCCGGACAAATTTTAGGCGATTGGGGTCCGCGGCTCCTGGGACCACTCGGAATGCGTGGGTATAGCACACGAAAATATGGGAATCGGGCGAAATTCTAGTTGTTTGGCCGAAAAACGCAAATAATGAGGAACGATCATGGCGGGGTGGTTACTATGGTTCCTTAGGTCGTCTTTGATGGCCCGAAAATTTTTTAGACGATCGGGGTTCGGGGTTCCCGGGACCCCTTTGAAGTCGTGGGCAAAAGCACACGAAAATATGGAAATCGCGCGGAATTCTAGTTTTTTGGCTGAAAAACGCAAAAGACTAGGAACAATCATGGCGGGGCGGTGACTATGGTTCCTTAGGTCATATTTGATAGTCTGGAAAATTTTTAGGCGATCCGGCTCCGGGGGGCCAGACCCACTCGGAAGGCGTGGGCGATAGCACACAAAAATATGGGAATCGGGCGGAATTCTAGTTTTTTGGCCAAAAAATGCAAAGCATGAGGAACGATCATGGCGAGGCGGTGACTATGGTTCCTTAGGTCCTAATTGATGGCCCGAAAATTTTTTAGGCGATCCGAGTCCGGCGGCCCAGCCCACTCGGAAGGCGTGGGACACACAAAAATATGGTAATCGAGCGGAATTCTAGCTTTTTAGCCGAAAAACGCAATAAATGAGGAACGATCATGGCGGGGCGGTGACTATGGTTCCTTAGGTCGTATTTGATTGCCCGGAAAATTTTAGGTGATCGGGGTACACGGCTCCCGGGACCACTCGGAAGGCGTAAGCTATAGCACACGAAAATATGCAAATCGCGCGGAGTTCTAGTTTTTGGCCGAAAAATGCAAAGCATTTGGAACGATCATGGTGGGGCGGCGACTATGGTACCTTAGGTCGTATTTTATAGTCCGGAAATATTTTAGGCGATCGGGGTCCGCGGCTCCCCGGACCACTTGGAAGGCGTGGGTATAACACACGAAAATATGGGAATCGGGTGTAATTCTAGTTTTTTGGCCGAAAAATGCAAAAAATGAGAAACGATGATCGCGGGGCGGTTACTATGGTTTCTTAGGTCGTAATTGACAGCCCGGAAAAATTTTAGGCGATCGAGGTCCGGGGGTCCCGGAACCACTTGGAAGGGTGGGCAATAGCACACAAAAATATTGTAATCGGGCGGAATTCTAGTTTTTTGGCCGAAAAACGCAACAAATAAGGAATGATCATGGTTGGGCGGTGAGTATGATTCCTTAGGTCGTATTTGATAGTCCGGAAAATTTTTAGGCGATAGGGCTCCGGAGTTCCCGGGTTCACTTGGAAGGCGTGGGCTATAGGACATGAAAATATGGGAATCTGGCGGAATTCTAGTTTTTTGGCCGAAAAACGGAAAAAACTAGGAACGATCATGGCTGGGCGGTGACTATGGTTCCTTAGGTATTATTTGATAGTCCGGAAAAATTTTAGGCGATCGGGGTCCGCGGCTCTTGGGACCACTCGGAATGCGTGGGTATAGCACACGAAAATATGGGAATCGGGCGAAATTCTAGTTGTTTGGGCGAAAAACGCAAAGCATTTGGAACGATCATGGTGGGGCGGTGACTATGGTACCTTAGGTCGTATTTGATAGTCCGGAAAAATTTTAGGCGATCGGGGTCCGCGGCTCCCCGTACCACTTGAAAGGCGTGGGTATAGCACACAAAAATATGGAAATCGGGCGTAATTCTAGTTTTTTGGCTAAAAAATGCAAAACATTGGGAACGATCATGGCGAGGCGGTGACTATTGTTCCTTAGGTCCTAATTGATGACCCGAAAACTTTTTAGGCGATCCGAGTCCGGCGGCCCGGCCCACTCGGAAGGCGTGGGGCACACAAATATATGGTAATCGAGCAGAATTCTAGCTTTTTGGCCGAAAAACGCAATAAATGAGGAACGATCATGGTGGGGCGGTGACTATGGTTCCTTAGGTCGAATTTGATGGCCCGGAAAATTTTAGGCGATCGGGGTCCACGGCTCCCGGGACCACTCGGAAGGCGTAAGCTATAGCACACGAAAATATGCAAATCGCGTGGAGTTCTAGTTTTTTGGCCGAAAAATGCAAAGCATTTTGAACGATCATGGTGGGGCGGTGACTATGGTACCTTAGGTCGTATTTGATAGTCCGGAAAAATTTTAGGCGATCGGGGTCCGCGGCTCCCCGGATCACTTGGAAGGCGTGGGTATAGCACACGAAAATATGGGAATCGGGCGTAATTCTAGGTTTTTGGCCGAAAAATGCAAAAAATGAGAAACGATGATCGCGGGGCGGTTTCTATGGTTCCTTAGGTCGTATTTGACGGCCCGGAAAAATTTTTGGCGATCAGGTTCCGGAGTTCCCGAGTTCACTTGGAAGGTGTGGGCTATAGGACACGAAAATATGGGAATCGCGCGAAATTCTAGTTTTTTGGCCGAAAAATGGAAAAAACTAGGAATGATCATGACTGAGCGGTGACTATGGTTCCTTAGGTCTTATTTGATAGTCCGAAAAAATTTTAGGCGATCGGAGTCCGCGGCTCTTGGGACCACTCGGAATGCGTGGATATAGCACACGAAAATATGGGAATCGAACAAAATTCTAGTTGTTTGGCCGAAAACCGCAAATAATGAGGAACGATCATGGCGGGGTGGTTACTATGGTTCCTTAGGTCGTATTTGATGGCCCGGAAATTTTTTAGACGATCGGGGTTCGGGGCTCCCGGGGCCCCTTTGAAGGCGTGGGCTAAAGCACACGAAAATATGGATATCGCGTGGAATTCTAGTTTTTTGGTTGAAAAACGCAAAAGACTAGGAACGATCATGGCGGGGCGGTGACTATGGTTCCTTAGGTCGTCTTTGATAGTCAGGAAGATTTTTAGGCGATCCGGCTCCGGGGGTCCCGACCCACTCGGAAGGCGTGGGCGATAGCACACAAAAATATGGGAATCGATCAGAATTCTAGCTTTTTGGCCGAAAAACGCAATAAATGAGGAACGATCATGGCGAGGCGGTGACTATGGTTCCTTAGGTCCTAATTGATGGCCCGAAAATTTTTTAGGCGATCCGAGTCCGGCGGCCCGGCCCACTCGGAAGGCGTGGGGCACACAAAAATATGGTAATCGAGCAGAATTCTAGCTTTTTGGCCGAAAAACGCAATAAATAAGGAACGATCATGGTGGGGCGGTGACTATGGTTCCTTAGGTCGTATTTGATGGCCCGGAAAATTTTAGGCGATCGGGGTCCACGGCTCCCGTAACCATTCGGAGGCGTAAGCTATAGCACTCGAAAATATGCAAATCGCGCGGAGTTCTAGTTTTTTGGCCGAAAAATGCAAAGCATTTGGAACGATCATGGTGGGGCGGTGACTATGGTACCTTAGGTCGTATTTGATAGTCCGGAAAAATTTTAGGCGATCGGGGTCCGCGGCTCCCCGGACCACTTGGAAGGCGTGGGTATAGCACACGAAAATATGGGAATCGGGCGTAATTCTAGTTTTTTGGCCGAAAAATGCAAAAAATGAGAAACGATGATGGCGGGGCGGTTACTATGGTTCCTTAGGTCGTATTTGACGGCCCGGAAAAATTTTAGGCGATCGGGGTCCGGGGGTCCCGGAACCACTTGGAAGGGTGGGCAATAGCACATAAAAATATTGTAATCGGGCGGAATTCTAGTTTTTTGGCTGAAAAACGCAACAAATGAGGAATGATCATGGCTGGGCGGTGACTATGGTTCCTTAGGTCGAATTTGATAGTCCGGAAAAATTTTAGGCGATAGGGGTCCGGAGTTCCCGGGTTCACTTGGAAGGCGTGGGCTATAGGACATGAAAATATGGGAATCGCGCGGAATTCTAGTTTTTTGGCCTAAAAAATGGAAAAAACTAGGAACGATCAAGGCTGGGCGGTGACTATGGTTCCTTAGGTCTTATTTGATAGTCCGGAAAAATTTTAGGCGATCGGGGGTCCGCGGCTCTTGGGACCACTCGGAATGCATGGGTATAGAACACGAAAATATGGGAATCGGCCGAAATTCTAGTTGTTTGGGCGAAAAATGCAAAAAATGAGGAACGATCATGGCGGGGTGGTTACTATGGTTCCTTAGGTCGTATTTGATGGCGCGAAAACTTTTTAGACGATCGGGGTTCGGGGTTCCCGGGACCCCTTTGAAGGCGTGGGCTAAAGCACACGAAAATATGGAAATCGCGCGGAATTCTAGTTTTTTGGCTGAAAAACGCAAAAGACTAGGAACGATCATGGCGGGGCGGTGACTATGGTTCCTTAGGTCGTATTTGATAGTCCGGAAAATTTTTAGGCAATCCGGCTCCTGGGGGCCCGACCCACGCGGAAGGCGTGGGGGATAGCACACAAAAATATGGGAATCGGGCGGAATTCTAGTTTTTTGGCAAAAAAATGCAAAGCATGAAGAACGATCATGGCGAGGCGGTGACTATGGTTCCTTAGGTCCTAATTGATGGCCCGAAAATTTTTAGGCGATCCGAGTCCGGAGGCCCGGCGCACTCGGAAGGCGTGGGGCACACAAAAATATGGTAATCTAGCGGAATTCTAGCTTTTTGGCCGAAAAATGCAATAAATGAGGAACGATCATGGCGGGGCGGTGACTATGGTTCCTTAGGTCGTATTTGATGGCCCGGAAAATTTTAGGCGATCGGGGTCCACGGCTCCCGGGACCACTCGGAAGGCGTAAGCTATAGCACACGAAAATATGCAAATCCGCGTGGAGTTCTAGTTTTTTGGCCTAAAAATGCAAAGCATTTGGAACGATCATGGTGGGTCGGCGACTATGGTACCTTAGGTCGTATTTGATAGTCCGGAAAAATTTTAGGCGATCGGGGTCCGCGGCTCCCCGGACCACTTGGAAGGCGTGGGTATAGCACACGAAAATATGGGAATCGGGCGTAATTCTAGTTTTTTGGCCGAAAAATGCAAAAAATGAGAAACGATGATCGCGGGGCGGTTACTATGGTTCCTTAGGTCGTATTTGACTGCCCGAAAAAATTATAGGCGATCGGGGTCCGGGGGTCCCGGAACCACTTGGAAGGGTGGGCAATAGCACACAAAAATATTGTAATCAGGCGGAATTCTAGTTTTTTGGCCGAAAAATGCAACAAATGAGGAATGATCATGGCTGGGCGGTGACTATGGTTCCTTAGGTCGAATTTGATAGTCCGGAAAAATTTTAGGTGATAGGGGTACGGAGATCCCGGGTTCACTTGGAAGGCGTGGGCTATAGGACATGAAAATATGGGAATCGCGCGGAATTCTAGTTTTTTGGCCGAAAAACGGAAAAAACTAGGAACGATCAAGGCTGGGCGGTGACTATGGTTCCTTAGGTCTTATTTGATCGTCCGGAAAAATTTTAGGCGATCGGGGGTCCGCGGCTCTTGGGACCACTCGGAATGCGTGGGTATAGCACACGAAAATATGGGAATCGGGCGAAATTCTAGTTGTTTGGGCGAAAAATGCAAAAAATGAGGAACGATCATGGCGGGGTGGTTACTATGGTTCCTTAGGTCGTATTTGATGGCCCGGAAACGTTTTAGACGATCGGGGTTCGGGGTTCCCGGGACCCCTTTGAAGGCGTGGGCTAAAGCACACGAAAATATGGAAATCGCGCGGAATTCTAGTTTTTCGGCTAAAAAATGCAAAAGACTAGGAACGATCATGGCGGGGCGGTGACTATGGTTCCTTAGGTCGTATTTGATAGTCCGGAAAATTTTTAGGCGATCCGGCTCCGGGGGCCCGACCCACGCAGAAGGCGTGGGCGATAGCACACAAAAATATGGGAATCGGGCGGAATTCTAGTTTTTTGGCCAAAAAATGCAAAGCATGAAGAACGATCATGGCGAGGCGGTGACTATGGTTCCTTAGGTCCTAATTGATGGCCCGAAAATTTTTTAGGCGATCCGAGTCCGGAGGCCCGGCGCACTCGGAAGGCGTGGGGCACACAAAAATATGGTAATCTAGCAGAATTCTAGCTTTTTGGCAGAAAAACGCAATAAATGAGGAACGATCATGGCGGGGCGGTGACTATGGTTCCTTATGTCGTATTTGATGGTCCGGAAAATTTTAGGCGATCGGGGTCCACGGCTCCCGGGAGCAGTCGGAAGGGGTAAGCTATAGCACACGAAAATATGCAAATCGCGCAGAGTTCTAGTGTTTTGGCCGAAAAATGCAAAGCATTTGGAACGATCATGGTGGGGCGGCGACTATGGTACCTTAGGACGTATTTGATAGTCCGGAAAATTTTTAGGCGATCGGGGTCCGCGGCACCCCAGACCACTTGGAAGGCGTGGGTATAGCACACGAAAATATGGGAATCGGGCGTAATTCTAGTTTTTTGGCCGAAAAATGCAAAAAATGACAAACGATGATCGCGGGGCGGTTACTATGGTTCCTTAGGTCGTATTTGACAGCCCGGAAAAATTTTAGGCGATCGGGGTCCGGGGGTCCCGGAACCACTTGGAAGGGTGGGCAATAGCACACAAAAATATTGTAATCGGGCGGAATTCTAGTTTTTTGGCCGAAAAACGCAACAAATGAGGAATGATCATCGCTAGGCGGTGACTATGGTTCCTTAGGTCGTATTTGATAGTCCGGAAAAATTTTAGGCGATAGGGGTTCGGAGTTCCCGGGTTCACTTGGAAGGCGTGGGCTATAGGACATGAAAATATGGGAATCGCACGGAATTCTAGTTTTTTGGCCAAAAAACGGAAAAAACTAGGAACGATCATGGCTGGGCGGTGACTATGGTTCCTTAGGTATTATTTGATAGTCCGGAAAAATTTTAGGCGATCGGGGTCCGCGGCTCTTGGGACCACTCGGAATGCATGGGTATAGCACACGAAAATATGGGAATCGGGCGAAATTCTAGTTGTTTGGGCGAAAAACGCAAAAAATGAGGAACGATCATGGCGGGGTGGTTACTATGGTTCCTTAGGTCATATTTTATTGCCCGAAAAATTTATAGACGATCGGGGTTCGGGGTTCCCGGGCCCCCTTTGAAGGCGTGGGCTAAAGCACACGAAAATATGGATATCGCGCGGAATTCTAGTTTTTTGGTTGAAATATGCAAAAGACTAGGAACGATCATGGCGGGGCGGTGACTATGGTTCCTTAGGTCATATTTGATAGTCCAAAAAATTTTTAGGCGATCCGGCTCCGGGGGGCCCGACCCACTCGGAAGGCGTGGGCGATAGCACACAAAAATATGGGAATCGGGCGGAATTCTAGTTTTTTGGCCAAAAATTGCAAACAATGAGGAACGATCATGGCGAGGCGGTGACTATGGTTCCTTAGGTCCTAATTGATGGCCCGAAAATTTTTTAAGCGTTCCGAGTCCGGCGGCCCGGCCCACTCGGAAGGCGTGGGGCACACAAAAATATGGTAATCGAGCGGAATTCTAGCTTTTTGGCCGAAAAACGCAATAAATGAGGAACGATCATGGCGGGGCGGTGACTATGGCTCCTTAGGTCATATTTGATTGCTCGGAAAATTTTAGGCGATCGGGGTCCACGGCTCCCGGGACCACTCGGAAGGCGTGAGCTATAGCACACGAAAATATGCAAATCGCGCGGAGTTCTAGTTTTTTGGCCGAAAAATGCAAAGCATTTGGAACGATCATGGTGGGGCGGCGACTATGGTACCTTAGTTCGTATTTGATAGTCCGGAAAAATTTTAGGCGATCGGGATTCGCGGCTCCCCGGACCACTTGGAAGGCATGGGTATAGCACACGAAAATATGGGAATCGGGCGTAATTCTAGTTTTTTGGCCGAAAATTTAAAAAATGAGAAACGATGATCACGGAGCGGTTACTATGGTTCCTTAGGTCGTATTTGACGGCCCAGAAAAATTTTAGGCGATCGGGGTCCGGGGGTCCCGGAACCACTTGGAAGGGTGGGCAATAGCACACAAAAATATTGTAATCGGGCGGAATTCTAGTTTTTTGGCCGAAAAACGCAACAAATGAGGAATGATCATCGCTAGGCGGTGACTATGGTTCCTTAGGTCGTATTTGATAGTCCGAAAAAATTTTAGGCGATAGGGGTTCGGAGTTCTCGGGTTCACTTGGAAGGCGTGGGCTATAGGACATGAAAATATGGAAATCGCGAGGAATTCTAGTTTTTTGGCCGAAAAACGAAAAAAACTAGGAACGATCATGGCTGGGTGGTGACTATGGTTCCTTAGGTCTTAGTTGATAGTCCGGAAAAATTTTAGGCGATCGGGGGTCCGCGGCTCTTGGGACCACTCGGAATGCGGTATAGCACACGAAAATATGGGAATCGGGCGAAATTCTAGTTGTTTGGGCGAAAAATGCAAAAAATGAGGAACGATCATGGCTGGGTGGTTACTATTGTTCCTTAGGTCGTATTTGATGGCCCGAAAATTTTTTAGACGATCGGGGTTCGGGGTTCCCGGGACCCCTTTGAAGGGGTGGGCTAAAGCACATGAAAATATGGAAATCGCGCAGAATTCTAGTTTTTTGGCTGAAAAACGCAAAAGACTAGGAACGATCATGGTGGGGTGGTGACTATGGTTCCTTAGGTCGTATTTGATAGTCCGGAAAATTTTTAGACGATCCGGCTCCGGGGGGCCCGACCCACTCGGAAGGCGTGGGCGATAGCACACAAAAATATGGGAATCGGGAGGAATTCTAGTTTTTTGGCCAAAAAATGCAAAACATGAGGAACGATCATGGCGAGTCAGTGACTATGGTTCCTTAGGTCCTAATTGATGGCCCGAAAATTTTTTAGGCGATCCGAGTCCCGCGGCCCGGCCCACTCGGAAGGCGTGGGGCACACAAAAATATGGTAATCGAGCGGAATTCTAGCTTTTTGGCCGAAAAATGCAATAAATGAGGAACGATCATGGCGGGGCGGTGACTATGGTTCCTTAGGTCGTATTTGATGGCCCGAAAAATTTTAGGCGATCGGGGTCCACGGCTCCCGGGACCACTCGGAAGGGGTAAGCTATAGCACACGAAAATATGCAAATCGCGCGGAGTTCTAGTTTTTTGGCCGAAAAATGCAAAGCATTTGGAACGATCATGGTGGGGCGGCGACTATGGTACCTTAGGTCGTATTTGATAGTCCGGAAAAATGTTAGGCGATCGGGGTTCGCGGCTCCCCGGACCACTTGGAAGGCGTGGGTATAGCACACGAAAATATGGGAATCGGGCGTAATTCTAGTTTTTTGGCCGAAAAATGCAAGAAATGAGAAACGATGATCACGGGGCGGTTACTATGGTTCCTTAGGTCGTATTTGACAGCCCGGAAAATTTTTAGGCGATCGGGGTCCGGGGGTCCCGGAATCACTTGGAAGGGTGGGCAATAGCACACAAAAATATTGTAATAGGGCGGAATTCTAGTTTTTTGGCCGAGAAACGCAACAAATAAGGAATGATCATGGCTGGGCGGTGACTATGGTTCCTTAGGTCGTATTTGATAGTCCAGAAAAATTTTAGGTGATAGGGCTCCAGAGTTCCCGGGTTCACTTGGAAGGCGTGGGCTATAGGACATGAAAATATGGGAATCGCGCGGAATTCTAGTTTTTTGGCTGAAAAATGGAAAAAACTAGGAACGATCATGGCTGGGCGGTGACTATGGTTCCTTAGGTATTATTTGATAGGCGATCGGGGTCCGCGGCTCTTGGGACCACTCGGAATGCGTGGGTATAACACACGAAAATATGGGAATCGGGCGAAATTCTAGTTGTTTGGCCGAAAAACGCAAAACATGAGTAATGATCATGGCGGGGTGATTACTATGGTTCCTTAGGTCGTAATCGATTGCCCGAAATTTTTTTAGACGATCGGGGCTCGGAGTTCCCGGGGCCCCTTTGAAGGCGTGGGCTAAAGCACACGAAAATATGGATATCGCGCGGAATTCTAGTTTTTTGGTTGAAAAACGCAAAAGACTAGGAACGATCATGGCGGGGCGATGACTATGGTTCCTTAGGTCGTATTTGATAGTCCGGAAAAATTTTTAGCGATCGGGGTCCGCGGCTCTTGGGACCACTATGCGTGGGTATAGCACACGAAAATATGGGAATCGGGCGAAATTCTAGTTGTTTGGCCGAAAAACGCAAACAATAAGGAACGATCATGGCAGGGTGGTAACTATAGTTCCTTAGGTCGTATTTGATGGCCCGGAAAATTTTTAGACGATCGGGGTTTGGGGTTCCCGGGACCCCTTTGAAGGCATGGGCTAAGGCACACAAAAATATGGAAATCGCGCGAAATTCTAGTTTTTTGGCTGAAAAATGCAAAAGACTAGGAACGATCATGGCGGGGCGGTGACTATGGTTCCTTAGGTCGTATTTGATAGTCCGAAAAATTTTTAGGCGATCCGGCTCCGGGGGCCCGACCCACTCGGAAGGCGTGGGCGATAGCACACAAAAATATGGGAATCGGGTAGAATTCTAGTTTTTTGGCCATAAAATGCAAAAAATGAGGAACGATCATGGCGAGGCGGTGACTATGGTTCCTTAGGTCCTAATTGATGGCCCGAAAATTTTTTAGGCGATCCGAGTCCGGCGGCGGCCCACTCGGAAGGCGTGGGGCACACAAAAATATGGTAATCGAGCGGAATTCTAGCTTTTTGGCCGAAAAATGCAATAAATGAGGAACGATCATGGCGGGGCGGTGACTATGGTTCCTTAGGTCGAATTTGATTGCCCGGAAAATTTTAGGCGATCGGGGTCCACGGCTCCTGGGACAACTCGGAAGGCGTAAGCTATAGCACACGAAAATATGCAAATCGCGCGGAGTTCTAGTTTTTTGGCTCAAAAATGCAAAGCATTTGGAACGATCATGGTGGGGCGGTGACTATGGTACCTTAGGTCATATTTGATAGTCCGGAAAAGTTTTAGGCGATAGGGGTCCGGAGTTCCCGGGGTCACTTGGAAGGCGTGGGCTATACGACACGAAAATATGGGAATCAGGCGAAATTCTAGTTGTTTGGCCGAAAAACGCAAAACAATGAGGAATGATCATGGCGGGGTGGTTACTATGGTTTCTTAGGTCGTATTTGATGGCCCAGAAACTTTTTAGACGATCGGGGTTCGGGGTTCCCGGGACCCCTTTGAAGGCGTGGACTAAAGCACACGAAAATATGGAAATCGTGCGGAATTCTAGTTTTTCGGCTGAAAAACGCAAAAGACTAGGAACGATCATGGCGGGGGCGGTGACTATGGTTCCTTAGGTCGTATTTGATAGTCCGGAAAATTTTTAGGCGATCCAGCTCGGGGGGCCCGACCCACTCGGAAGGTGTGGGCGATAGCACACAAAAATATGGGAATCAGGCGGAATTCAAGTTTTTTGGCCAAAAAATGCAAAAAATGAGGAACGATCATGGCGAGTTGATGACTATGGTTCCTTAGGTCCTAATTGATGGCCCGAAATTTTTTTAGGCGATCCGAGTCCGGCGGCCCGACCCACTCGGAGGGCGTGGGGCACACAAAAATATGGTAATCGAGCGGAATTCTAGCTTTTTGGCCGAAAAACACAATAAATGAGGAATGATCATGGCGGGGCGGTGACAATGGTTCCTTAGGTCGTATTTGATGGCCCGGAAAATTTTAGGCGATCGGGGTCCACGGCTCCCGGGACCACTCGGAAGGCGTAAGCTATAGCACACGAAAATATGCAAAGCGCGCGGAGTTCTAGTTTTTTGGCCGAAAAATGCAAAGCATTAGGAACGATCATGGTGGGGCGGTGACTATGGTACCTTAGGTCGTATTTGATAGTCCAGAAAAATTTTAGGCGATCGGGGTCCGCGGCTCCCCAGACCACTTGGAAGGCGTGGGTATAGCACACGAAAATATGGGAATCGGGCGTCATTCTATTTTTTTGCCGAAAAATGCAAAAAATGAGAAACGATGATCACGGGGCGGTTACTATGGTTCCTTAGGTTGTATTTGACGGCCCGAAAAAATTTTAGGCGATCGGGGTCCGGGGGTCCTAGAACCACTTGGAAGGGTGGGCAATAGCACACAAAAATATTGTAATCGGGCGGAATTCTAGTTTTTTGGCCGATAAACGCAACAAATGAGGAATGATCATGGCTGGGCGGTGACTATGGTTCCTTAGGTCGGATTTGATAGTCCGTAAAAATTTTAGGCGATAGGGGTCCGGAGTTCCCGGGTTCACTTGGAAGGCGTGGGCTATAGGACATGAAAATATGGCAATCGCGCGGAATTCTAGTTTTTTGGCCGAAAAACGGAAAAAACTAGGAACGATCATGGCTGGGCAGTGACTATGGTTCCTTAGGTCTTATTTGATAGTCCGGAAAAATTTTAGGCGATCGGGGTCTGCGGCTCTTGGGACCACTCGGAATGCGTGGGTATAGCACCCGAAAATATGGGAATCGGGCGAAATTCTAGTTGTTTGGCAGAAAAATGCAAACAATGAGGAACGATCATGGCGGGGGGGTTACTTGGTTCCTTAGGTCGTATTTGATGGCTCGGAAATTTTTTAGACGATCGGGGTTCGGGGTTCCCGGGACCCCTTTGAAGGCGTGGGCTAAAGCACACGAAAATATGGAAAACGCGCGGAATTCTAGTTTTTTGGCTGAAAAACACAAAAGACTAGGAACGATCATGGCGGGGCGGTGACTGTGGTTCCTTAGGTCGTATTTGATAGTCCGGAAAATTTTTAGGCGATCCGGCTCCGGGGGGCCCGACCCACTCGGAAGGCGTGGGCGATAGCACACAAAAATATGGGAATCGGGCGGAATTCTAGTTTTTTGGCCAAAAATGCAAAAAATGAGGAACGATCATGGCGAGGCGGTGACTATGGTTCCTTAGGTCCTAATTGATGGCCCAAAATTTTTTTAGGCGATCCGAGTCCGGCGGCCCGACCCACTCGGAAGGCGTGGGGCACACAAAAATATGGTAATCGAGCGGAATTCTAGCTTTTTGGCAAAAAAAAGGAATAAATGAGGAATGATCATGGCGGGGCGGTGACTATGGTTCCTTAGGTCGTATTTGATGGCCCGGAAAATTTTAGGCGATCGGGGTCCACGGCTCCCGGGACCACTCGGAAGGCGTAAGCTATAGCACACGAAAATATGCAAATCGCGCGGAGTTCTAGTTTTTTGGCCGAAAAATGCAAAGCATTTAGAACGATCATGGTGGGGCGGTGACTATGGTACCTTAGGTCGTATTTGATAGTCCGGAAAATTTTTAGGCGATCGGGGTCCGGGGCTCCCCGGACCACTTGGAAGGTGTGGGTATAGCACACGAAAATATGGGAATCGGGCGTAATTCTAGTTTTTTGGCCGAAAAATGCAAAAAATAAGAAACGATGATCGCGGGGCAGTTACTATGGTTCCTTAGGTCGTATTTGACGGTCCAGAAAATTTTAGGCTATCAGGGTCCGGGGGTCCCGGAACCACTTGGAAGGGTGGGCAATAGCACACAAAAATATTGTAATCGGGCGGAATTCTTATTTTTTGGCCAAAAAACACATCAAATGAGGAATGATCATTGCTGGGCGGTGACTATGGTTCCTTAGGTCGTGTTTGATAGTCCGTAAAAATTAGGCGATAGGGGTCCGGAGTTCCCGGGTTCACTTGGAAGGCGTGGGCTATAGGACACGAAAATATGGGAATCGCGCGGAATTCTAGTTTTTTGGCCGAAAAACGGAAAAAACAAGGAACGATCATGGCTGGGCGGTGACTATGGTTCCTTAGGTCTTATTTGATAGTCCGGAAAATTTTTTGGCGATCGGGGTCCGCGGCTCTTGGGACCACTCGGAATGCGTGGGTATAGCACACGAAAATATGGGAATCGGGCGAAATTCTAGTTGTTTGGCCGAAAAACGCAAACAATGAGGAACGATCATGGCGGGGTGGTTACTACAGTTCCTTAGGTCGTATTTGATGGCCCAGAAAATTTTTAGACAATCGGGGTTCTGGGTTCCCGGGACCCCTTTGAAGGCGTGGGCTAAAGCACACGAAAATATGGAAAACGCGCGGAATTCTAGTTTTTTGGCTGAATAACGCAAAAGACTAGGAACGATCATGGCGGGGCGGTGACTGTGGTTCCTTAGGTCGTATTTGATAGTCCGGAAAATTTTTAGGTGATCCGGCTCCGGGGGGCCCGACCCACTTGGAAGGCGTGGGCGATAGCACACAAAACTATGGGAATCGGGCGGAATTCTAGTTTTTTGGCCAAAAAATGCAAAAAATGAGGAACGATCATGGCGAGGCGGTGACTATGGTTCCTTAGGTCCTAATTGATGGCCCAAAATCTTTTTAGTCGATCCGAGTCCGGCGGCCTGGCCCACTCGGAAGGCGTGGGGCACACAAAAATATGGTAATCGAGCAGAATTCTAGCTTTTTGGCCGAAAAACGCAATAAATGAGGAATGATCATGGCGGGGCGGTGACTATGGTTCCTTAGGTCGTATTTGATGGCTCGGAAAATTTTAGGCGATCGGGGTCCACGGCTCCCGGGACCACTCGGAAGGCGTAAGTTATAGCACACGAAAATATGCAAATCGCACGGAGTTCTAGTTTTTTGGCCGAAAAATGCAAAGCATTTGGAACGATCATGGTGGGGTGGTGACTATGGTACCTTAGGTCGTATTTGATAGTCCGGAATAATATTAGGCGATCGGGGTCCGCGGCTCCCCGGACCAATTGGAAGGCGTGGGTATAGCACACGAAAATATGGGAATCGGGCGTAATTCTAGTTTTTTGGCCGAAAAATGCAAAAAATGAGAAACGATGATCGCGGGGCTGTTACTATGGTTCCTTAGGTCGTATTTGACGGCCCGGAAAAATTTTAGGCGATCGGGGTCCCGGAACCACTTGGAAGGGTGGGCAATAGCACACAAAAATATTGTAATCGGGCGCAATTCTAGTTTTTTGGCCGAAAAATGCAACAAATGAGGAATGATCATGGCTGGGCGGTGACTATGGTTCCTTAGGTCGTATTTGATAGTCCGGAAAAATTTTAGGCGATAGGGGTCCGGAGTTCCCGGGTTCACTTGGAAGGCGTGGGCTATAGGACACGAAAATATGGGAATCGCGCGGAATTCTAGTTTTTTGGCCGAAAAACGGAAAAAACTAGGAACGATCATGGCTGGGCGGTGACTATGGTTTCTTAGGTCTTACTTGATAGTACGGAAAATTTTGAGGCGATCGGGGTCTGCGGCTCTTGGGACCACTCGGAATGCGTGGGTATAGCACACGAAAATATGGGAATCGGGCGAAATTCTAGTTGTTTGACCGAAAAACGCAAAAAATGAGGAACGATCATGGCGGGGTGGTTACTATGGTTCCTTAGGTCGTATTTTATGGCCCGAAATTTTTTTAGACGATCGGGGTTCGGGGTTCCTGGGACCCCTTTGAAGGCGTGGGGTAAAGCATACGAAAATATGGAAATCGCGCGGAATTCTAGTTTTTAACTGAAAAACGCAAAAGAGTAGGAACGATCATGGCGGGGCGGTGACTATGGTTCCTTAGGTCGTCTTTGATAGTCAGGAAGATTTTTAGGCGATCCGGCTCCGGGGGTCCCGACCCACTCGGAAGGCGTGGGCGATAGCACACAAAAATATGGGAATCGATCAGAATTCTAGCTTTTTGGCCGAAAAACGCAATAAATGAGGAACGATCATGGCGAGGCGGTGACTATGGTTCCTTAGGTCCTAATTGATGGCCCAAAATCTTTTTAGTCGATCCGAGTCCGGCGGCCTGGCCCACTCGGAAGGCGTGGGGCACACAAAAATATGGTAATCGAGCAGAATTCTAGCTTTTTGGCCGAAAAACGCAATAAATGAGGAATGATCATGGCGGGGCGGTGACTATGGTTCCTTAGGTCGTATTTGATGGCTCGGAAAATTTTAGGCGATCGGGGTCCACGGCTCCCGGACCACTCGGAAGGCGTAAGTTATAGCACACGAAAATATGCAAATCGCACGGAGTTCTAGTTTTTTGGCCGAAAAATGCAAAGCATTTGGAACGATCATGGTGGGGTGGTGACTATGGTACCTTAGGTCGTATTTGATAGTCCGGAATAATATTAGGCGATCGGGGTCCGCGGCTCCCCGGACCAATTGGAAGGCGTGGGTATAGCACACGAAAATATGGGAATCGGGCGTAATTCTAGTTTTTTGGCCGAAAAATGCAAAAAATGAGAAACGATGATCGCGGGGCTGTTACTATGGTTCCTTAGGTCGTATTTGACGGCCCGGAAAAATTTTAGGCGATCGGGGTCCCGGAACCACTTGGAAGGGTGGGCAATAGCACACAAAAATATTGTAATCGGGCGCAATTCTAGTTTTTTGGCCGAAAAATGCAACAAATGAGGACTGATCATGGCTGGGCGGTGACTATGGTTCCTTAGGTCGTATTTGATAGTCCAGAAAAATTTTAGGCGATAGGGGTCCGGAGTTCCCGGGTTCACTTGGAAGGCGTGGGCTATAGGACACGAAAATATGGGAATCGCGCGGAATTCTAGTTTTTTGGCTGAAAAACGGAAAAAACTAGGAACGATCATGGCTGGGCGGTGACTATGGTTTCTTAGGTCTTACTTGATAGTACGGAAAATTTTGAGGCGATCGGGGTCTGCGGCTCTTGGGACCACTCGGAATGCGTGGGTATAGCACACGAAAATATGGGAATCGGGCGAAATTCTAGTTGTTTGACCGAAAAACGCAAAAAATGAGGAACGATCATGGCGGGGTGGTTACTATGGTTCCTTAGGTCGTATTTTATGGCCCGAAATTTTTTTAGACGATCGGGGTTCGGGGTTCCTGGGACCCCTTTGAAGGCGTGGGGTAAAGCATACGAAAATATGGAAATCGCGCGGAATTCTAGTTTTTAACTGAAAAACGCAAAAGAGTAGGAACGATCATGGCGGGGCGGTGACTATGGTTCCTTAGGTCGTCTTTGATAGTCAGGAAGATTTTTAGGCGATCCGGCTCCGGGGGTCCCGACCCACTCGGAAGGCGTGGGCGATAGCACACAAAAATATGGGAATCGATCAGAATTCTAGCTTTTTGGCCGAAAAACGCAATAAATGAGGAACGATCATGGCGGGGCAGTGACTATGGTTCCTTAGGTCGTATTTGATGGCCCGGAAAATTTTAGGCGGTCGGGGTCCACGGCTCCCGGGACCACTCGGAAGGGGTAAGCTATAGCACACGTTAATGTGCAAATCGCGCGGAGTTCTAGTTTTTTGGCCGAAAAATGCAAAGCATTTGGAACGATCATGGTGGGGCGGTGACTATGGTACCTTAGGTCGTATTTGATAGTCCGGAAAAATTTTAGGCGATCGGGGTCCGCGGCTCCCCGGACCACTTTGAAGGCATGGGTATAGCACACGGAAATATGGGAATCGGGCGTAATTCTAGTTTTTTGGCCAAAAAATGCAAAATATAAGAAACGATGATCGCGGGGCGGTTACTATGGTTCCTTAGGTCGTATTTGACGGCCCAGAAAAATTTTAGGCGATCGGGGTCCGGGGGTCCCGGAACCACTTGGAAGGGTGGGCAATAGCACACAAAAATATTGTAATCGGGCGGAATTCTAGTTTTTTGGCCGAAAAACGCAACAAATGAGGAATGATCATGGCTGGGCGGTGACTATAGTTCCTTAGGTCGTATTTGATAGTCCGGAAAAATTTTAGGCGATAGGGGTCCGGAGTTCCCGGGTTCACTTGGAAGGCGTGGGCTATAGGACACGAAAATATGGGAATCGCGCGGAATTATAGTTTTTTAGCCGAAAAACGGAAAAAACTAGGAACGATCATGGCTGGGCGGTGACTATGGTTCCTTTGGTCTTATTTGATAGTCCGGAAAAATATTAGGTGATAGGGGTCCGGAGGTCCCAGAACCACTCGGAAGGCGTGGGCTATAACACACAAAAATATGGGAATCGCGCGAAATTCTAGCTGTTTGGCCGAAAAACGCAAACAATGAGGAACGAACATGGCGGGGTGGTTACTATGGTTCCTTAGGTCGTATTTGATGGCCCGGAAAATTTTTAGGCAATCGGGGTTCGGGGTTCCCGGGACCCCTTTGAAGGCGTGGGTTAAAGCACACGAAAATATGGAAATCGCGCGGAATTCTAGTTTTTTGGCTGAAAAATGCAAAAGACTAGGAACGATCATAGAGGGGCGGTGACTATGGTTCCTTAGGTCGTATTTGATAGTCCGGAAAATTTTTAGGCGATCCGGCTCCGGGGGCCCGACCCACTCGGAAGGCGTGGGCGATAGCACACAAAAATATGGGAATCGGGCGGAATTCTAGTTTTTTGGCCAAAAAAAGCAACAAATGAGGAATGATCATGGCGAGGCGGTGACTATGGTTCCTTAGGTCCTAATTGATGGCCCAAAGATTTTTTAGGGGATCCGAGTCCGGCGGCCCGGCCCACTCGGAAGGCGTGGGCAATAGCACACAAAAAAATGGTAATCGAGCGGAATTCTAGTTTTTTGGCCGAAAAATGCAATAAATGAGGAACGATCATGGCAGGGCGGTGACTATGGTTCCTTAGGTCGTATTTGATGGCCCGAAAAATTTTAGGTGGTCGGGGTCCACGGCTCCCGGGACCACTCGGAAGGCGTAAGCTATAGCACACGATAATGTGCAAATCGCGCGGAGTTCAAGTTTTTTGGACGAAAAATACAAAGCATTTGGAACGATCATGGTGGGGCGGTGACTATGGTACCTTAGGTCGTATTTGATAGTCCGGAAATATTTTAGGCGATCGGGGTCCGCGGCACCCTGGACCACTTGGAAGGCGTGGGTATAGCACACGAAAATATGGGAATCGGGCGTAACTCTAGTTATTTGGCCGAAAAATGCAAAAAATCAGAAACGATGATCGCTGGGCGGTTACTATGGTTCCTTAGGTTGTATTTGATGGCCCAGAAAAATTTTAGGCGATCGGGGTCCGGGGGTCCCGGAACCACTTGGAAGGGTGGGCAATAGCACACAAAAATATTGTAATCGGGCGGAATTCTAGTTTTTGGCCGAAAAACGCAACAAATGAGGAATGATCATGGCTGGGCGGTGACTATGGTTCCTTAGGCCGTATTTGATAGTTCGGAAAAATTTTAGGCGATAGGGGTCCGGAGTTCCCGGGTTCACTTGGAAGGCGTGGGCTATAGGACACGAAAGTATGGGAATCGCGCGGAATTCTAGTTTTTTAGCCAAAAAACGGAAAAAACTAGGAACGATCATGGCTGGGCGGTGATTATGGTTCCTTTGGTCTTATTTGATAGTCCGGAAAAATATTAGGCGATAGGGGTCCGGAGGTCCCAGAACCACTCGGAAGGCGTGGGCTATAACACACAAAAATATGGGAATCGCGCGAAATTCTAGTTGTTTGGCCGAAAAACGCAAACTATGAGGAACGATCATGGCAGGGTGGTTACTATGGTTCCTTAGGTCGTATTTGATGGCCCGAAAATTTTTAGGCGATCGGGGTTCGGGGTTCCCGGGACCCCTTTGAAGGCGTGGGTTAAAGCACACGAAAATATGGAAATCGCGCGGAATTCTAGTTTTTTGGCTGAAAAACGCAAAAGACTAGGAACGATCATGGCGGGGCGGTGACTATGGTTCCTTAGGTCGTATTTGATAGTTCGGAAAATTTTTAGGCGATCCGGCTCCGGGGGTCCTGACCCACTCGGAAGGCATGGGCGATAGCACACAAAAATATGGGAATCGGGCGGAATTCTAGTTTTTTTGTCAAAAAATGCACAAAATGAGGAACGATCATGGAGAGGCGGTGACTATGGTTCCTTAGGTCCTAATTGATGGCCCGAAAATTTTTTAGGCGATCCGAGTCCGGCGGCCCGGCCCACTCGGAAGACGTGGGTAATAGCACACAAAAATATGGTAATCGAGCGGAATTCTAGTTTTTTGGCCGAAAAATGCAATAAATGAGGAACGATCATGGCGGGGCGGTGACTATGGTTCCTTAGGTCATATTTGATGGCCTAGAAAATTTTAGGCGATCGGGGTCCTCGGCTCCCAGGACCACTCGGAAGGCGTAAGCTATAGCACACGAAAATGTACAAATCGCGCGGAGTTCTAGTTTTTTGGACAAAAAATGCAAAGCATTTGGAACGATCATGGTGGAGCGGTGACTATGGTACCTTAGGTCATATTTGATAGTCCGGAAATATTTTAGGCGATCGGGGTCCGCGGCTCCCCGGACCACTTGGAAGGCGTGGGTATAGCACACGAAAATATGGGAATCGGGCGTAATTCTAGATTTTTGGCCGAAAAATGCAAAAAATGAGAAATGATGATCGCTGGGCGGTTACTATGGTTCCTTAGGTTGTATTTGACGGGCCAGAAAAATTTTAGGCGATCGGGGTCCGGGGGTCCCAGAACCACTTGGAAGGGTGGGCAATAGCACACAAAAATATTGTAATCGGGCGGAATTCTCGTTTTTAGCCGAAAAACGCAACAAATGAGGAATGATCATGGCTGGGTGGTGACTATTGTTCCTTAGGTCGTATTTGATAGTCCGGAAAAATTTTAGGTGATAGGGGTCCGGAGTTCCCGGGTTCACTTGGAAGACGTGGGCCGTAGGACACGAAAATATGGGAATCGCGCGGAATTCTAGTTTTTTGGCCGAAAAACGGAAAAAACTAGGAACGATCATGGCTAGGCGGTGACTATGGTTCCTTAGGTCTTATTTGATAGTCCAGAAAAATTTTAGGCGATCGGGGTCCGCGGCTCTTGGGACCACTCGGAATGCGTGGGTATAGCACATGAAAATATGGGAATCGGGCGAAATTCTAGTTGTTTGGCCGAAAAACGCAAAAAATGAGGAACGATCATGGCGGGGTGGTTACTATGGTTCCTTAGGTCGTATTTGATGGCCCAGAATATTTTTAGACGATCGGGGTTCGGGGTTCCCGGGACCCCTTTGAAGGCGTGGGCAAAAGAACACGAAAATATGGAAATCGCGCGGAATTCTAGTTTTTTGCTGAAAATTGCAAAAGACTAGGAACGATCATGGCGGGGCGGTGACTATGGTTCCTTAGGTCGTATTTGATAGTCCAGAAAATTTTTAGTCGATCCAGCTCCGGGGGTCTGACCCACTCGGAAGGCGTGGGCGATAGCACACAAAAATATGGGAATCGAACGGAATTCTAGTTTTTTGGCCAAAAAATGCAAAAAATGAGGAATGATCATGGCGAGGCGGTGACTATGGTTCCTTAGGTCCTAATTGATGGCCCGAAAATTTTTTAGGCGATCCGAGTCCGGCGGCCCAGCCCACTCGGAAGGCGTGGGCAATAGCATACATAAATATGGTAATCGAGCGGAATTCTAGTTTTTTGGCCGAAAAACGCAATAAATGAGGAACGATCATGGCGGGGTGGTTACTATGGTTCCTTAGGTCGCATTTGATGGCCCGGAAAATTTTTAGGCGATCGGGGTTCGGGTTTCCCGGGACCCCTTGGAATGCGTGGGCTAAAGCACACAAAAATATGGAAATCGCGCGGAATTCTAGTTTTTTGGCCGAAAAACGGAAAAAACTAGGAACGATCATGGTGGGGCGGTGACTATGGTTCCTTAGGTCGTATTTGATAGTCCGGAAAAATTTTAGGCGATAGGGGTCCGGAGACCCGGGACCACTTGTAAGGCGTGGGTATAGCACACGAAAATATGGGAATCGGGCAGAATTTTAATTGTTTGGCCGAAAAATGCAAAAAATGAGAAAAGATCATGGCGGGAAGGTGACTATGGTTCCTTAGGTCTTATTTGATGGCCCAAAAACCTTTTAGGTGATCCGAGTGCGGGGGGCACGGCCCACTCGGAAGGCGTGGGCTATAGCACACGCAAATATTGGAATCGCGCGGAATTCTAGTTGTTTGGCCGAAAAACGCAAAAAATAAGGAACGATCATGTTGGGGCGGATACTATGGTTCCTTAGGTCGTATTTTATGGCCCGGAAAATTTTTAGGCGATCGGGGTTCGGGGTTCCCGGGACCCCTTGGAAGGCGTGGGCTAAAGCACATGACAATATGGAAATTGCGCGGAATTCTAGTTTTTTGGATGATAAATGCAAAAGACTAGGAACGATCATAGCGGGGCGGTGACTATGGTTCCTTCGGTCGTATTTGATAGTCCGGAAAATTTTTAGGCGATCCGGCTCCGGGGGCCCGACCCACTCGGAAGGCGTGGGCGATAGCACACAAAAATATGGGAATCGGGCGGAATTCTAGTTTTTTGGCCAAAAAAAGCAAAAAATGAGGAACGATCATAGCGAGGCGGTGACTATGGTTCCTTAGGTCCTAATTGATGGCCCATAAATTTTTTAGGCGATCCGTGTCCGGCGGCCCGGCCCACTCGGAAGGCGTGGACAATAGCACACAAAAAAATGGTAATCGAGCGAAATTCTAGTTTTTTGGCCGAAAAATGCAATAAATGAGGAACGATCATGGCAGGGCGGTGACTATGGTTCCTTAGGTCGTATTTGATGGCCCGGAAAATTTTAGGCGGTCGGGGTCCACGGCTCCCGGGACCACTCGGAAGGCGTAAGCTATAGCACACGATAATGTGCAAATCGCGCGGAGTTCTAGTTTTTTGGACGAAAAATGCAAAGCATTTGGAACGATCATGGTGGGGCGGTGACTATGGTACCTTAGGTCGTATTTGATAATCCGGAAATATTTTAGGCGATCAGGGTCCGCGGCTCCCCGGACAACTTGGAAGGCGTGGGTATAGCACACGAAAATACGGGAATCGGGCGTAATTCTAGTTTTTTGGCCGAAAAATGCAAAAAATGAGAAACGATGATCGCTGGGCGGTTACTATGGTTCCTTAGGTTGTATTTGATGGCCCGGAAAAATTTAGGCGATCCGAGTCCGGCGGCCCGGCCCACTCGGACGGCGTGGGCAATAGCACACAAAAATATGGTAATAGAGCAGAATTCTAGTTTTTGGCTGAAAAACGCAATAAATGAGGAACGATCATGGCGGGGCGGTGACTATGGTTCCTTAGGTCGTATTTGATGGCCCGAAAAATTTTAGGCGATCGGGGTCCACGGCTCCCAGGACCACTCGGAAGGCGTAAGCTATAGCACACGAAAATGTGCAAATCACGCGGAGTTCTAGTTTTTTGGACGAAAAATGCAAAGCATTTGGAACGATCATGGTGGGGCGGTGACTATGGTACCTTAGGTCGTATTTGGTAGTCCGGAAATATTTTAGGCGATCGGGGTCCGCGGCTCCCCGGACCACTTGGAAGGCGTGGGTATAGCACACGAAAATATGGGAATCGGGCGTAATTCTAGATTTTTGGCCGAAAAATGCAAAAAATGAGAAATGATGATCGCTGGGCGGTTACTATGGTTCCTTAGGTTGTATTTGACGTGCCGGAAAAATTTTAGGTGATCGGGGTAAGGGGGTCCCGGAACCACTTGGAAGGGTGGGCAATAGCACACAAAAATATTGTAATCGGGCGGAATTCTAGTGTTTTGGCCGAAAAACGCAACAAATGAGGAATGATCATGGCTGGGCGGTGACTATGGTTCCTTAGGTCGTATTTGATAGCCCGGAAAAATTTTAGGCGATAGGGGTCCGGATTTCCCGGGTTCACTTGGAAGACGTGGGCCATAGGACACGAAAATATGGGAATCGCGCGGAATTCTAGTCTTTTGGCCGAAAAACGGAAAAAACTAGGAACGATCATGGCTGGGCGGTGACTATGGTTCCTTAGGTCTTATTTGATAGTCCAGAAAAATTTTAGGCGATCGGGGTCCGCGGCTCTTGGGACCACTCGGAATGCGTGGGTATATCACACGAAAATATTGGAATCGGGCAAAATTCTAGTTGTTTGGCCGAAAAACGCAAAAAATGAGGAACGATCATGGCGGGGTGGTTACTATGGTTCCTTAGGTCGTATTTGATGGGCCAGAAAATTTTTAGACGATCGGGGTTCGGGGTTCCCGGGACCCCTTTGAAGGCGTGGGCTAAAGAACACGAAAATATGGAAATCGCGCGGAATTCTAGTTTTTTTGCTGAAAAACGCAAAAGACTAGGAACGATCATGGCGGGACGGTGACTATGGTTCCTTAGGTCGTATTTGATAGTCCGGAAAATTTTTAGGTGATCCGGCTCCGGGGGTCTGACCCACTCGTAAGGCGTGGGCGATAGCACACAAAAATGTGGGAATCGAGCGGAATTCTAGTTTTTTGGCCAAAAAATGCAAAAAATGAGGAATGATCATGGCGAGGCGGTGACTATGGTTCCTTAGGTCCTAATTGACGGCCCGAAAATATTTTAGGCGATCCGAGTCCGGCGGCCCGGCCCACTCGGAAGGCGTGGGCAATAGCATACATAAATATGGTAATCGAGCGGAATTCTAGTTTTTTGGCCGAAAAATGCAATAAATGAGGAACGATCATGGCGGGGTGGTTACTATGGTTCCTTAGGTCGTATTTGATGGCCCGGAAAATTTTTAGGCGATCGGGGTTTGGATTTCCCGGGACCCCTTGGAAGGCGTGGGCGAAAGCACACGAAAATATGGAAATCGCGCGGAATTCTAGTTTTTTGGCTGAAAAACGCAAAAGACTAGGAACGATCATGGTGGGGCGGTGACTATGGTTCCTTAGGTCGTATTTGATAGTCCGGAAAAATTTTAGGCGATAGGGGTCCGGAGACCCGGGACCACTTGTAAGGCGTGGGTATAGCACACGAAAATATGGGAATCGGGCGGAATTTTAGTTGTTTGGCCGAAAAATACAAAAAATGAGAAACGATCATGGCGGGAAGGTGACTATGGTTCCTTAGGTCTTATTTGATGGCCCAAAAACTTTTTAGGTGATCCGAGTGCGGGGGCACGTCCCACTCGGAAGGCGTGGGCTATAGCACACGAAAATATGGGAATCGCGCGAAATTCTAGTTGTTTGGCCGAAAAATGCAAAAAATAAGGAACGATCATGTTGGGGCGGATACTATGGTTCCTTAGGTCGTATTTTATGGCCCGGAAAATTTTTAGGCGATCGGGGTCCACGGCTCCCAGGACCACTCGGAAGGCGTAAGCTATAGCACACGAAAATGTGCAAATCGCACGGAGTTCTAGTTTTTTGGACGAAAAATGCAAAGCATTTGGAACGATCATAGTGGGGCGGTGACTATGGTACCTTAGGTCGTATTTGATAGTCCGGAAATATTTTAGGCGATCGGGGTCCGCGGCTCCCCGGACCACTTGGAAGGCGTGGATATAGCACACGAAAATACGGGAATCGGGCGTAATTCTAGTTTTTTGGCTGAAAAATGCAAAAAATGACAAACGATGAGCGATGGGCGGTAACTATGGTTCCTTAAGTTGTATTTGATGGCCTGGAAAAATTTTAGGCGATCCGAGTCCGGGGGTCCCGGAACCACTTGGAAGGGTGGGCAATAGCACACAAAAATATTGTAATCGGGCGGAATTCTAGTTTTTTGGCCGAAAAACACAACAAATGAGGAATGATCATGGCTAGGCGGTGACTATGGTTCCTTAGGTCGTATTTGATAGTCCGGAAAATTTTTAGGCGATAGGGGTCCGAAGTTCCTGGGTTCACTTGGAAGACGTGGGCCATAGGACACGAAAATATGGGAATCGCGCGGAATTCTAGTTTTTTGGCCGAAAAATAGAAAAAACTAGGAACGATCATGGCTGGGCGGTTATGTTCCTTAGGTCTTATTTGATAGTCCAGAAAAATTTTAGGCGATCGGGGTCCGCGGCTCTTGGGACCACTCGGAATGCGTGGGTATAGCACACGAAAATATGGGAATCGGGCGATATTCTAGTTGTTTGGCCGAAAAACGCAAAAAATGAGGAACGATCATGGCGGGGTGGTTACTATGGTTCCTTAGGTCGTATTTGATGGCCCAGAAAATTTTTAGACGATCGGGGTTCGGGGTTCCCGGGACCCCTTTGAAGGCGTGGGCTAAAGAACACGAAAATATGGAAATCGCGCGGAATTCTAGTTTTTTTGTCGAAAAACGCAAAAGACTAGGAACGATCATGGCGGGGCGGTGACTATGGTTCCTTAGGTCGTATTTGATAGTCCGGAAAATTTTTAGGCGATCCGGCTCCGGGGGTCTGACCCACTCGGAAGGCGTGGGCGATAGCACACAAAAATATGGGAATCGGGCGGAATTCTAGTTTTTTGGCCAAAAAATGCAAAAAATGAGGAATGATCATGGCAAGGCGGTGACTATGGTTCCTTAGGTCCTAATTGATGGCCCGAAAATTTTTTAGGCGATCCGAGTCCGGCGGCCCGGCCCACTCGGAAGGCGTGGACAATAGCATACATAAATATGGTAATCGAGCGAAATTCTAGTTTTTTGGCCGAAAAATGCAATAAATGAGGAACGATCATGGCGGGGAGGTGACTATGGTTCCTTAGGTCGTATTTGATGGCCCGAAAAATTTTAGGCGATCGGGGTCCATGGCTCCCGGGACCACTCGGAAGGCGTGATACGAAAATATGGGAAACGGGCGTAATTCTAGTTTTTTGGCCGAAAAATGCAAAAAATGAGAAACGATGATGGCGGGCGGTTACTATGGTTCCTTAGGTCATATTTGACGGCCCGGAAAAATTTTAGGCGATCGGGGTCCGGGGGTCCCGGAACCACTGGGAAGGGTGGGCAATAGCACACAAAAATATTGTAATCGGGCGGAATTCTAGTTCTTTAGCCGAAAAACGCAACAAATGAGGAATGATCATGGCCGGGCGGTGACTATGGTTCCTTAGGTCGTATTTGATAGTCCGGAAAAATTTTAGGCAATAGGGGTCAGGAGGTCCCGGGACCACTCGGAAGGCGTGGGCTATAACACACAAAAATATGGGAATCGCGGGGAATTCTAGTTGTTTGACCGAAAAACGTAAAAAATGAGGAACGATCATGGCGGGGCGGATACTATGGTTCCTTAGGTCGTATTTGATAGTCCGGAAAAATTTTAGGCAATAGGGGTCAGGAGGTCCCGGGACCACTCGGAAGGTGTGGGCTATAACACACAAAAATATGGGAATCGTGCGTAATTCTAGTTGTTTGGCCGAAAAACGCAAAAAATAAGGAACGATCATGGCGGGGCGGATACTATGGTTCCTTAGGTCGTATTTGATTGCCCGGAAAAATTTTAGGCGATCGGGGTCCGCGGCTCTTAGGACCACTCGGAAGGCGTGGGCAATAGCACACAAAAATATGGTAATCGAGCGGAATTCTAGTTTTTTGGCCGAAAAATGCAATAAATGAGGAACGATCATGGCGGGGCGGTGACTATGGTTCCTTAGGTCTTATTTATGATAGTCCGGAAAAATATTAGGCGATAGGGATCCAGAGGTCCCGGGACCACTCGGAAGGCGTGGGCTACAACACACTAAAATATGGGAATCGCGCGGAATTCCAGTTGTTTGGCCGAAAAACGCAAAAAATGTGGAACGATCATGGCGGGGCAGATACTATGGTACCTTAGGTCGTATTTGATAGTCTGGAAAAATTTTAGGCGATCGGGGTCCGGCGGCCCGGCCCACTCGGAAGACGTGGGCAATAGCACACAAAAATATGGTAATCGAGCGAAATTCTAGTTTTTTGGCCGAAAAACGCAATAAATGAGGAACGATCATGGCAGGGCGGTGACTATGGTTCCTTAGTTCATATTTAATGGCCCGGAAAATTTAAGGCGATCGGGGTCCACGGCTCCTGGGACCACTCGGAAGGCGTAAGTTATAGCACACAAAAATATGCAAATCGCGCGGAGTTCTAGTTTTTTGGCCAAAAAATGCAAAGCTTTTGGAACGATCATGGTGGGGCGGTGACTATGGTACCTTAGGTCGTATTTGATAGTCTGGAAAAATTTTAGGCGATCGGGGTCCGCGTCTCCCCGGACCACTTGGAAGGCGTGGGTATAGCACTCGAAAATATGGGAATCGGGCATAATTCTAGTTTTTTGCCCGAAAAAAGCAAAAAATGAGAAACGATGATGTCGGGGCGGTTACTATGGTTCCTTAGGTCGTATTTGACGGCCCGGAAAATTTTCAGGCGATCGGGGTCCGGGGGTCCTGGAACCACCGGGAAGGGTGGGCAATAGCACACAAAAATATTGTAATCGGGCGGAATTCTAATTTTTTGGCCGAAAAACGCAACAAATGAGGAATGATCATGGCTGGGCAGTGACTATGGTTCCTTAGGTCGTATTTGATAGTCCGGAAAAATTTTAGGCGATAGGGGTCCTGATGTCCCGGGACCACTCGGAAGGTGTGGGCTACAACACACAAAAATATGGGAATCGAGCGGAATTCTAGTTGTTGGCCGAAAAACGCAAAAAATATGAAACGATCATGGCGGGGTGGATACTATGGTTCCTTAGGTCGTATTTGATTGCTCGGAAAAATTTTAAGCGATCGGGGTCCACGGCTCTTGGAACCACTCAGAATGCGTGGGTATAGCACACGAAAATATGGGAATCGGGCGAAATTCTAGGTCTTTTTCAATAACATGCAAAAAATGTGAAAAGATCTTGGCAGGGTGGTGACTATGGTTCCTTTGGTATTATTTGATAGTCCGGAAAAATATTAGGCGATAGGGGTCCGGAGGTCCCAGGACCACTCGGAAGGCGTGGGCTATAACACACAAAAATATGGGAATCACGCGGAATTCTAGTTGTTTGGCCGAAAAACGCAAAAAAAGAGGAACGATCATGGCGGGGCAGATACTATGGTTCCTTAGGTCGTATTTCATAGTCCGGAAAAATTTTAGGCGATAGGGGTCAGGAGGTCCCGGGACAACTCGGAAGGCGTGGGCTATAACACACAAAAATATGGGAATCGCGGGGAATTCTAGTTGTTTGACCGAAAAATGCAAAAAATGAGGAACGATCATGGCGCGGCGGATACTATGGTTCCTAAGGTCGTATTTGATTGTCCGGAAAAATTTTAGGCGATAGGGGTCAGGAGGTCCCAGGACCACTCGGAAGGCGTGGGCTATAACACACAAAAATATCGGAATCGCGCGGAATTCTAGTTGTTTGGCCGAAAAATGCAAAACATGAGGAACGATCATGGAGGGGTGGTTACTATGGTTCCTTAGGTCTTATTTGATGGCCCGGAAAAATTTTAGGCGATCGGGGTTCGGGGTTCCCGGGACCCCTTGGAAGGCGTGTGCTAAAGCACACGAAAATATGGAAATCGCGCGGAATTCTAGTTTTTTGGCTGAAAAATGCAAAAGACTAGGAACGATCATGGCGGGGCGGTGACTATGGTTCCTTAGGTCGTATTTGATAGTCTGGAAAAATTTTAGCCGATCGGGGTCCGCGTCTCCCCGGACCACTTGGAAGGCGTGGGTATAGCACTCGAAAATATGGGAATCGGGCATAATTCTAGTTTTTTGGCCGAAAAATGTAGAAAATGAGAAACGATGATGGCGGGGCTATTACTATGGTTCCTTAGGTCGTATTTGACGGCCCGAAAAATTTTTAGGCGATCAGGGTCCGGGGGTCCCGGAACCACTGGGAAGGGTGGGCAATAGCACACAAAAATATTGTAATCGGGCGGAATTCTACTTTTTTGGCCGAAAAACGCAACAAATGAGGAATGATCATGGCTGGGCAGTGACTATGGTTCCTTAGGTCGTATTTGATAGTTCGGAAAAATTTTAGGTGATAGGGGTCCTGAGGTCCCAGGAGCACTCGGAAGGTGTGGGCTATAACACACAAAAATATGGGAATCGCGCGGAATTCTAGTTGTTTGGCCAAAAAATGCAAAACATGAGGAACGATCATGGAGGGGTGGTTACTATGGTTCCTTAGGTCTTATTTGATGGCCCGGAAAAATTTTAGGCGATCGGGGTTCGGGGTTCCCGGGACCCCTTGGAAGGCGTGTGCTAAAGCACACGAAAATATGGAAATCGCGCGGAATTCTAGTTTTTTGGCTGAAAAATTCAAAAGACTAGGAACGATCATGGCGGGGCGGTGACTATGGTTCCTTAGGTCGTATTTGACAGTCCGGAAATATTTTAGGCGATAGGGGTCCTGAGGTCCCGGGACCACTCGGAAGGCGTGGGCAATAGCACACAAAAATATGGTAATCGAGCGGAATTCTAGTTTTTTGGCCGAAAAATGCAATAAATGAGGAACGATCATGGCGGGGCGGTGACTATGGTTCCTTAGGTCGTATTTGATGGCCCGAAAAATTTTAGGCGATCGGGGTCCACGGCTCCCGGGACCACTCGGAAGGCGTAAGCTATAGCACACGAAAATATGCAAATCGCGCGGAGTTCTAGTTTTTTGGCCAAAAAATGCAAAGCATTTGGAACAATCATGGTGGGGCGGTGACTATGGTACCTTAGGTCGTATTTGGTAGTCCGGAAAACGCAAAAAATAAGGAACGATCATGGCAGGGCGGATACTATGGTTCCTTAGGTCGTATTTGATTGCCCGGAATAATTTTAGGCGATCGGGGTCCGCGGCTCTTGGGACCACTCGGAATGCGTGGGTATAGCACACGAAAATATGGGAATCGGGCGAAATTCTAGGTCTTTTTCAGTAACATGCAAAAAATGTGGAAAGATCTTGGCAGGGCGGTGACTATGGTTCCTTTGGTCTTATTTGATAGTCCGGAAAAATATTAGGCGATAGGGGTCCGGAGGTCCCGGGACCACTCGGAAGGCGTGGGCTATAACACACAAAAATATGGGAATCGTGCGGAATTCTAGTTGTTTGGCCGAAAAATGCAAAAAATAAGGAACGATCATGGCTGGGCGGTGACTATGGTTTCTTAGGTCTTATTTGATAGTCCGGAAAAATTTTAGGCGATAGGGGTCTGGAGACCCGGGACCACTTGTAAGGCGTGGGTATAGCACACGAAAATATGGGAATCGGGCGGAATTCTAGTTGTTTGGCCGAAAAATGCAAAAAATGAGAAACGATCATGGCGGGAAGGTGACTATGGTTCCTTAGGTCTTATTTGATGGCCCAAAAACTTTTTAGGTGATCCGAGTGCGGGAGGCACGGCCCACTCGGAAGGCGTGGGCTATAGCACACGAAAATATGGGAATCGCGTGGAATTCTAGTTGTTTGGCCGAAAAACGCAAAAAATAAGGAACGATCATGGCGGAGCGGATACTATGGTTCCTTAGGTCATATTTGATGGCCCGGAATATTTTTAGGCGATCGGGGTTCGGGGTTCCCGGGAACCCTTGGAAGGTGTGGGATAAAGCACACGAAAATATGGAAATCGCACGGAATTCTAGTTTTTTAGCTGAAAAATGCAAAAGACTAGGAACGATCATGGTGTGGAGGTGACTATGGTTCCTTAGGTCGTATTTGATAGTCCGAAAAATTTTTAGATGATCCGTCTCCTGGGAGCCCGACCCACTCGGAAGGCGTGGGCGATAGCACACAAAAATATGGGAATCGGGCGGAATTCTATTTTTTTGGCCAAAAAATGCAAAAAATGAGTAACGATCATGGCGAGGCGGTGACTATGGTTCCTTAGGTCCTAATTGATGGCCCGAAAAGTTTTTAGGCGATCCGAGTACGGCGGCCCGGCCCACTCGGAAGGCGTGCGCAATAGCACACAAAAATATGGTAATCGAGCGAAACTCTAGTTTTTTTGGCCGAAAAACGCAATAAATGAGGAACGATCATGGCAGGGCAGTGACTATGGTTCCTTACGTCTTATTTGATGGCCCGAAAATTTTTAGGCGATTGGGGTCCACGGCTCCCGGGACCACTCGGAAGGCGTAAGCTATAGCACACGAAAATATGCAAATCGCGCGGAGTTCTAGTTTTTTGGCCGAAAAATGCAAAGCATTTGGAACAATCATGGTGGGGCGGTGACTATGGTACCTTAGGTCGTATTTGGTAGTCCGGAAAAATTTTAGGCGATCGGGGTCCGCGGCTCCCCGGACCCCTTGGAAGGCGTGGGTATAGCACACGAAAATATGGGAATCGGGCGTAATTCTAGTTTTTTGGCCGAAAAATGCAAAAAATCAGAAACGATGATGGCGGGGCAGTTACTATGGTTCCTTAGGTCATATTTGATGGCCCGGAATATTTTTAGGCGATCGGGGTTCGGGGTTCCCGGGAACCCTTGGAAGGTGTGGGATAAAGCACACGAAAATATGGAAATCGCGCGGAATTCTAGTTTTTTAGCTGAAAAATGCAACAAATGAGGAATGATCATGGCTGGGAGGTGACTATGGTTCCTTAGGTCATATTTGATAGTCCGGAAAAATTTTAGGCGATAGGGGTCCTGAGGTCCCGGGACCACTGGGAAGGTGTGGGCTATAACACACAAAAATATGGGAATCGCGCGAAATTCTAGTTGTTTGGCAGAAAAACGCAAAAAATAAGGAACGATCATGGCGGGGAGGATACTATGGTTCCTTAGGTCGTATTTGATTGCTCGGAAAAATTTTAGGCGATCGGGGTCCGCGGCTCTTGGGACCACTCGGAATGCGTGGGTATAGCACACGAAAATATGGGAATCGGGCGAAATTCTTGGTATTTTTCAGTAACATGCAAAAAATGTGGAAAGATCTTGGCAGGGTGGTTACTATGGTTCCTTAAGTCGTATTTGATGGCCCGGAAAAATTTTAGGCGATCGGGGTCCGGGGGTCCCGGAACCACTGGGAAGGGTGGGCAATAGCACACAAAAATATTGTAATCGGGTGGAATTCTAGTTTTTTGGCCGAAAAATGCAACAAATGAGGAATGATCATGGCGGGGCAGATACTATGGTTCCTTAGGTCATATTTGATAGTCCGGAAAAATTTTAGGCGATAGGCGTCAGGAGGTCCCGGGACCACTCGTAAGGCGTGGGCTATAACACACGAAAATGTGGGAATCGCGCGGAATTCTAGTTGTTTGGCCGAAAAACGTAAAAAAAAAGGAACGATCATGGCTATGCGGTGACTATTGTTCCTTAGGTCTTATTTGATAGTCTGGAAATATTTTAGGCGATAGGGGTCCGGAGACCCGGGACCACTTGTAAGGCGTGGGTATAGCACACGAAAATATGGGAATCGGGCGGAATTCTAGTTGTTTTGCCGAAATATGGAAAAAATGAGAAACAATCATGGCGGGAAGGTGACTATGGTTTCTTAGGTCTTATTTGATGGCCCAAAAACTTTTTAGGTGATCCGAGTGCGGGGGGCACGGTCCACTCGGAAGGCGTGGGCTATAGCACACGAAAATATGGGAATCGCGCGGAATTCTAGTTGTTTGGCCGAAAAACGCAAAAAATAAGGAACGATCATGGCGGGGAGGATACTATGGTTCCTTAGGTCATATTTGATGGCCCGGAAAATTTTTAGGCGATCGGGGTTCGGGGTTCCCGGGACCCCTTGGAAGGCGTGGGCTAAAGTACACGAAAATATGGAAATCGCGCAGAATTCTAGTTTTTTAGCAGAAAAATGCAAAAGACTAGGAACGATCATGGCGGGGCGGTGACTATGGTTCGTTAGGTCGTATTTGATAGTCCGAAAAATTTTTAGGCGATCCGGCTCGGGGGGTCCCGACCCACTCGGAAGGTGTGGGCGATAGCACACAAAAATATGGGAATCGGGCGGAATTCTATTTTTTGGCCAAAAAATGCAAAAAACGAGGAACGATCATGGCAAGGCGGTGACTATGGTTCCTTAGGTCCTAATTGATGGCCCGAAAAGTGTTTAGGTGATCCGAGTCCGGCGGCCCGGCCCACTCGGAAGGCGTTGGCAATAGCACACAAAAATATGATAATCGAGTGAAATTCTAGTTTTTTGGCCGAAAAACGCAATAAATGAGGAACGATCATGGCGGGGCGGTGACTATGGTTCCTTAGGTCTTATTTGATGGCCCGGAAAATTTTAGGCGATCGGGGTCCACGGCTCCCGGGACCACTCGGAAGGCGTAAGCTATAGCACACGAAAATATGCAAATCCCGCGGAGTTCTAGTTTTTGGCCAAAAAATGCAAAGCATTTGGAACGATCATGGTGGGGCGGTGACTATGGTACCTTAGGTCGTATTTGGTAGTCCGGAAAACATTTAGGCGATCGGATCCGGGGGTCCCGGAATCACTGGGAAGAGTGGGCAATAGCACACAAAAATATTGTAATCAGGCGGAATTCTAGTTTTTTGGCCGAAAAACGTAACAAATGAGGAATGATCATGGCTGGGCGGTGACTATGGTTCCTTAGGTCATATTTGATAGTCCGGAAAAATTTTAGGCGATAGGGGTCCTGAGGTCCCGGGACCACTCGGAAGGCGTGGGCTATAACACACAAAAATATGGGAATCGCGCGGAATTCTAGTTGTTTGGCCGAAAAACGCAAAAACTAAGGAACAATCATGGCTGGGCCGTGACTATGGTTCCTTAGGTCTTATTTGATAGTCCGGAAAAATTTTAGGCGATAGGGGTCCGGAGACCCGGGACCACTTGTAAGGCGTGGGTATAGCACACGAAAATATGGGAATCGGGGGGAATTCTAGTTGTTTGGCCGAAAAATGCAAAAAATGAGAAACGATAATGTCGGGAAGGTAACCATGGTTCCTTAGGTCTTATTTGATGGCCCAAAAACTTTTTAGGTGATCCGAGTGCGGGGGGCATGACCCACTCGGAAGGCGTGGGCTATAGCACACGAAAATATGGGAATCGCGCGGAATTCTAGTTGTTTGGCCGAAAAACGCAAAAAATAAGGAACGATCATGGCGGGGTGGATACTATGGTACCTTAGGTCGTATTTGATGGCCCGGAAAATTTTTAGGTGATCGGGGTTCGTGGTTCCCGGGACCCCTTGGAAGGCGTGGGCTAAAGCACACGAAAATATGGAAATCGCGCGGAATTCTAGTTTTTTGGCTGAAAATGCAAAAGACTAGGAACGATCATGGTGGGGCGGTGACTATGGTTCCTTAGGTCGTTTTTGATAGCCCGAAAAATTTTTAGGCGTTCCGGCTCCGGGGGCCCGACCCACTCGGAAGGCGTGGGCGATAGCACACAAAAATATGGGAATCGGGCGGAATTCTATTTTTTGGCCAAAAAATGCAAAAAATGAGGAACGATCATGGCGAGGCGGTGACTATTGTTCCTTAGGTCCTAATTGATGGCCCAAAAATTTTTAGGCGATCTGGCTCCAGAGGGTCCGGCCCACTCGGAAAGCGTGGACAATAGCACACATAAATATGGTAATCGAGCGAAATTCTAGTTTTTTGGCCGAAAAACGCAATAGCATTTGGAACGATCATGGCGGGGCGGTGACTATGGTTCCTTAGGTCTTATTTGATCGCTCGGAAAATTTTAGGCGATCGGGGTCCACGGCTCCCTGGACCACTCGGAAGGCGTAAGCTATAGCAGACGAAAATATGCAAATCGCGCGGAGTTCTAGTTTTTTGGCCAAAAAATGCAAAGCATTTGGAACGATCATGGTGGGGCGGTGACTATGGTACCTTAGGTCGTATTTGATAGTCCGGAAATATTTTAGGCGATCGGGGTCCGGGGCTCCCCGGACCACTTGGAAGGCGTGGGTATAGCACACGAAAATATGAGAATCGGGCGTAATTCTAGTTTTTTGGCCGAAAAATGCAAAAAATGAGAAATGATGATGGCGGGGCGGTTACTATGGTTCCTTAGGTCGTATTTGACGGCCCGGAAAAATTTTAGGCGATCGGAGTCCGGGGGTCCCGGAACCACTGGGAAGGGTGGGCAATAGCACACAAAAATATTGTAATCGGGCGGAATTCTAGTTTTTGGCCGAAAAACGCAACAAATGAGGAATGATCATGGCTGGGCGGTGACTATGGTTCCTTAGGTCATATTTGATAGTCTGGAAAAATTTTAGGCGATAGGGGTCCTGAGGTCCCGGGACCACTCGGAAGGCGTGTGCTATAACACACAAAAAATTGGGAATCGCGCGGAATTCTAGGTCTTTTTCAGTAACATGCAAATAATGTGGAAAGATCTTGGCAGGGTGGTGACTATGGTTCCTTTGATCTTATTTGATAGTCCGGAAAAATATTAGGAGATAGGGGTCCGGAGGTCCCGGGACCACTCGGAAACCGTGGGCTATAACACACAAAAATATGGGAATCGCGTGAAATTCTAGTTGTTTGGCTGAAAAACGCAAAAAAGGAGGAACTATCATGGCAGGGCAGATACTATGGTTCCTTAGGTCATATTTGATAGTCCGGAAAAATTTTAGGCGATAGGGGTCAGGAGGTCCCGGGACCACTCGGAAGCCGTGGGCTATAACACACAAAAATATGGGAAACGCGCGGAATTCTAGTAGTTTGGCCGAAAAACGCAAAAAATAAGGAACGATCATGGCTGGGCGGTGACTATGGTTCCTTAGGTCTTATTTGATAGTCCGGAAAAATTTTAGGCGATAGGGGTCCGGAGACCCGGGACCACTTGTAAGGCGTGGGTATAGCACACGAAAATATGGGAATCTGGCGGAATTCTAGTTGTTTGGCCGAAAAACGCAAAAAATAAGGAACGATCATGGCGGGAAGGCGACTATGGTTCCTTAGGTCTTATTTGGTGGCCCAAAAAAATTTTAGGTGATCTGAGTGCGGGGGCACGGCCCACTCGGAAGGCGTGGGCTATAGCACACGAAAATATGGGAATCGCGCGGAATTCTAGTTGTTTGGCCGAAAAATGCAAAAAATAAGGAACGATCATGGCAGGGCAGGTACTATGGTTCCTTAGGTCGTATTTGAAGGCCCGGAAAATTTTTAGGCGATCGGGGTTCGGGGTTCCCGGGACCCCTTGGAAGGCGTGGGTTAAAGCACACGAAAATATGGAAATCGCGCGGAATTCTAGTTTTTTGGCTGAAAAATGCAAAAGACTAGGAACGATCATGGCGGGGCGGTGACTATGGTTCCTTAAGTTGTATTTGATAGTCCGGAAAAATTTTAGGCGATTCGGCTCCGGGGGGCCCGACCCACTCGGAAGGCGTGGGCGATAGCACACAAAAATATAAGAATCGGGCGGAATTCTATTTTTTTTGCCCAAAAATGCAAAAAATGAGGAACGATCATGGCGAGGCAGTGACTATGGTTCCTTAGATCCTAATTGATGGCCCGAAAAGTTTTTATGCGATCCGAGTCTGGCGGCCCGGCCCACTCGGAAGGCGTGGTCAATAGCACACAAAAATATGGTAATCGAGCGAAATTCTAGTTTTTTGGCCGAAAAACGCAATAAATGAGGAACGATCATGGCGGGGCTGTGACTATGGTTCCTTAAGTCGTATTTGATGGCCCGGAAAATTTTAGGCAATCGGGGTCCACGGCTCCCGGGACCACTCGGAAGGCCTAAGTTATAGCACACGAAAATATGCAAATCGCGCGGAGTTCTAGTTTTTTGGCTGAAAAATGCAAAGCATTTGGAACGATCATGGTGGGGCGGTGACTAAAGTACCTTAGGTCGTATTTGATAGTCCGGAAAAAATTTTGGCGATCGGGGTCCGCGGCTCCCCGGACCACTTGGAAGGCGTGGGTATAGCACACGAAAATATGGGAATCGGGCGTAATTCTAGTTTTTTGGCCGAAAAATGCAAAAAATGAGAAACGATGATGGCGAGGCGGTTACTATGGTTCCTTAGGTCGTATTTGACGGCCCGGAAAAATTTTAGGCGATCGGAGTCCGGGGGTCCCGGAACCACTGGGAAGGGTGGGCAATAGTACACAAAAATATTGTAATCGGGCGGAATTCTAGTTTTTTGGCCGAAAAACGCAACAAATGAGGAATGATCATGGCTGGGCGGTGACTATGGTTCCTTAGGTCATATTTGATAGTCCGGAAAAATTTTAGGCGATAGGGGTCCTAAGGTCCCGGGACCACTTAGAAGGTGTGGGCTATAACACAAAAAATATGGGAATCGCGCGGAATTCTAGTTGTTTGGCCGAAAAATGCAAAAAATAAAGAACAATCATGGCGGGGCGGATACTATGGTTCCTTAGGTCGTATTTGATTGCCCGGAAAAATTTTAGGCATTCAGGGTCCGCGGCTCTTGGGACCACTCGGAATGCGTGGGTATAGCACACGAAAATATGGGAATCGGGCGAAATTCTAGGTCTTTTTTAGTAACATGCAAAAAATGTGGAAAGATCTTGGCAAGGTGGCGACTATGGTTCCTTTGGTCTTATTTGATAGTCCGGAAAAATATTAGGCGATAGGGGCCCGGAGGTCCCGGGACCACTCGGAAGGCGTGGACTATAACACACAAAAATATGGGAATCGCGCGGAATTCTAGTTGTTTGGCCAAAAAACGCAAAAAAAGAGGAATGATCATGGCGTGGCGGATACTATGGTTCCTTAGGTCGTATTTGATAGTCCGGAAAAATTTTAGGCGATAGGGGTCAGGAGGTCCCGGGACCACTCGGAAGGCGTGGGCTATAACACACAAAAATATGGGAATCGCGTAGAATTCTAGTTGTTTGGCCGTAAAACGCAAAACATAAGGAACGATCATGGTTGGGCGGTGACTATGGTTCCTTAGGTCTTATTTGATCGTCCGAAAAAATTTTAGGCGATAGGGGTCCGGAGACGCGGGACCACTTGTAAGGCGTGGGTATAGCACGCGAAAATATGGGAATCGGGCGGAATTCTAGTTGTTTGGCCGAAAAATGCAAAAAATGAGAAACGATCATGGCGGGAAGGTGACTATGGTTCCTTAGTCTTATTTGATGGCCCAAAAACTTTTTAGGTGATCCGAATGCGGGGGGCACGGCCCACTCGGAAGGCGTGGGCTATAGCACACAAAAATATGGGAATCGCGCGGAATTCTAGTTGTTTGGCCGAAAAATGCAAAATATAAGGAACGATCATGGCCGGGCGGATACTATGGTTCCTTAGGTTGTATTTGATGGCCTGAAAATTATTTAGGCGATCGGGGTTCGAGGTTCCCGGGACCCCTTGGAAGGCGTGGGCTAAAGCACACGAAAATATGGAAATCGCGCGGAATTCTAGTTTTTGGCTGAAAAATACAAAAGACTAGGAACGATCATGGCGGGGTGGTGACTATGGTTCCTTAGGTCGTATTTGATAGTCTGGAAAATTTTTAGGCGATCTGGCTCCGGGGGGCCCGACTCACTCGGAAGGTGTGGGGCAATAGCACACAAAAATATGGGAATGAGGCGGAATTCTATTTTTTTGGCCAAAAAATGCAAAAAATGAGGAATGATCATGGCGAGGCGGTGACTATGGTTCCTTAGGTCCTAATTGATGGCCCAAAATTTTTTTAGGCGATCCGAGTCCGGCGGCCCGGCCCACTCGGAAGGCGTAGGCAATAGCACACAAAAATATGGTAATCGAGCGAAATTCTAGTTTTTTGGCCGAAAAATGCAATAAATGAGGAACGATCATGGCGGGGCGGTGACTATGGTTCCTTAGGTCTTATTTGATGGCCCGGAAAATTTTAGGCGATCGGAGTCCACGGCTCCCGGGACCACTCGGAAGGCGTAAGCTATAGCACACGAAAATATGCAAATCGCGCGGAGTTCAAGTTTTTTGGCCAAAAAATGCAAAGCATTTGGAACGATCATGGTGGGGCGGTGACTATGGTACCTTAGGTCGTATTTGATAGTCCGGAAAAATTTTAGGCGATCGGGGTCCGCGGCTCCCCGGACCACTTGGAAGGCGTGGGTATAGCACACGAAAATATGGGAATCGGGCGTAATTCTAGTTTTTTGGCCGAAAAATGCAAAAAATGAGAAACGATGATGGCGGGGCGGTTACTATGGTTCCTTAGGTCGTATTTGACGGCCCGGAAAAATTTTAGGCGATCGGGGTCCGGGTGTCCCGGAACCACTGGGAAGGGTGGGGAATAGCACACAAAAATATTGTAATCGGGCGGAATTCTAGTTTTATGGCCAAAAAACGCAATAAATGAGGAATGATCATGGCTGGGCAGTGACTATGGTTCCTTAGGTCATATTTGATAGTCCAGAAAAATTTTAGGCGATAGGGGTCCTGAGGTCCCGGGACCACTCGGAAGGTGTGGGCTATAACACACAAAAATACGGGAATCGCGCGGAATTCTAGTTGTTTGGCCGAAAAATGCAAAAAATAAGGAACGATCATGGCGGGGCGGATACTATGGTTCCTTAGGTCGTATTTGATTGCCCGGAAAAATTTTTCAGTAACATGGCGGGTCCGCGGCTCTTGGGACCACTCGGAATGCGTGGGTATAGCACACGAAAATATGGGAATCGGGCGAAATTCTAGGTCTTTTTCAGTAACATGCAAAAAATGTGGAAAGATCTTGGCAGGGTGGTGACTATGGTTCCTTTGGTCTTATTTGATAGTCCGGAAAAATATTAGGCGATAGGGGTCCGGAGGTCCCGGGACCACTCGGAAGGCATACCCGCGCCTTCCAAGGGGTCCGGGGAGCCGCGGACCCCGATCGCCTAAAATTTTTCCGGACTATCAAATACGACCTAAGGTACCATAGTCACCGCCCCACCATGATCGTTCCAAATGCTTTGCATTTTTCGGCCAAAAAACTAGAACTCCGCGGGATTTGCATATTTTAGTGTGCTATATAGCTTAAAATTTTTGGGCCCCCCGGAGCCGGATCGCCTAAAAATATTCCAGACTATCAAATACGACCTAAGGAACCATAGTCACCGCCCCGCCATGATCGTTTCTAGTCTTTTGCGTTTTTCAGCCAAAAAACTAAAATTCCGCGCGATTTCCATATTTTCGTGTGCTTTAGCCCACGCCTTCCAAGGGGTCCCGGGAACCCCGAACCCCGATCGCCTAAAAAATTTCGAGCCATCAAATACGACCTAAGGAACCATAGTAACCACCCCGCCATGATCGTTCCTCATTTTTTGCATTTTTCGGCCAAACAACTAGAATTCCGCTCGATTCCCATATTTTTGTGTGTTATAGCCCACGCCTTCCGAGTGGTCCCGGGACCTCCGGACCCCTATCGCCTAATATTTTTCCGGACTATCAAATAAGACCAAAGGAACCATAGTCACCGCCCTACCAAGATCTTTCCACATTTTTTGCATGTTACTGAAAAAGACCTAGAATTTCGCCCGATTCCCATATTTTCGTGTGCTATACCCACGCATTCCGAGTGGTCCCAAGAGCCGCGGACCCCGATCGCCTAAAATTTTTCCGGGCAATGAAATATGACCTAAGGAACCATAGTATCCGCTCCGCCATGATCGTTCCTTATTTTTTGCGTTTTTCGGCCAAACAACTAGAATTTCGCGCGATTCCCATATTTTTGTGTGTTAGCCCACACCTTCCGAGTGGTCCCGGGACCTCCGGACCCCTATCGTCTAAAATTTTTCCAGACTATCATATACGACCTAAGGAGCCATAGTATCCTCCCCGCCATGATCGTTCCTCATTTTTTTGCGTTTTTCGGCCAAACAACTAGAATTCCGCGCGATTCCCATATTTTTGTGTGTTATAGCCCACGCCTTCCGAGTGGTCCCGGGACCTCCTGACCCCTATCGCCTAAAATTTTTCCGGACTATCAAATACGACCTAAGGAACCATAGTATCCGCCCCGCCATGATCGTTCCTCATTTTTTGCGTTTTTCGGCCAAACAACTAGAATTCCGCGCGATTCCCATATTTTTGTGTGTTATAGCCCACGCCTTCCGAGTGGTCCCGGGACCTCCGGACCCCTATCGCCTAATATTTTTCCGGACTATCAAATAAGACCAAAGGAACCATAGTCACCGCCCAGCCATGATCATTCCTCATTTGTTGCGTTTTTCGGCCAAAAAACTAGAATTCCGCCCGATTACAATATTTTTGTGTGCAATAGCCCACCCTTCCAAGTGGTTCCGGGACCCCCGGACCCCGATCGCCTAAAATTTTTTTGGGACGTCAAATACAACCTAAGGAACCATAGTAACCGCCCCGCCATCATCATTTCTTATTTTTTGCATATTTCGGCCAAAAAACTAGAATTACGCCTGATTCCCATATTTTCGTGTGCTATACCCACGCCTTCCAAGTGGTCCGGGGAGCCGCGGACCCCGATGGCCTAAAATTTTCCGGGCCATCAAATATGACCTAAGGAACCATAGTCACTTCCCCGCCATGATCATTCCTCATTTGTTGAGTTTTTCGGCCAAAAAACTAGAATTCCGCTCGATTACCATATTTTTGTGTGCTATTGCCCACGCCTTCCGAGTGGGCCTGGCCGCCGGACTCGGATAGCCTAAAAAATTTTCGGGCCATCAATTAGGACCTAAGGAACCTTAGTCACCGCCTCGCCATGATCGTTCCTCATTTTTTGCATTTTTCGGCCAAACAACTAGAATTTCGCGCGATTCCCATATTTTTGTGTGTTATAGCCCACGCCTTCCGAGTGGTCCCGGGTCTCCGGACCCCTATCGCCTAAAATTTTTCCGGACTATCAATTAAGACCTAAGGAACCATAGTCACCGCCCAGCCATGATCGTTCCTAGTTTTTTCCGTTTTTCGGCCAAAAAATGAGAATTCCGCGCGATTCCCATATTTTCGTGTCCTATAGCC
Source organism: Nicotiana tomentosiformis (assembly GCF_000390325.3). NCBI lineage: Eukaryota > Viridiplantae > Streptophyta > Magnoliopsida > Solanales > Solanaceae > Nicotiana > Nicotiana tomentosiformis. The sequence goes on from NW_027174565.1 coordinate 1,001,927, forward strand.
CACGCCTTCCAAGTGAACCCGGGAACTCCGGACCCCTATCGCCCAAAATTTTTTCGGACTATCAAATACGACCTAAGGAATCATAGTCACCGCCCAGCCATGATCATTCCTCATTTGTTGCGTTTTTCGACCAAAAAACTAGAATTCCGCCCGATTACAATTTTTTTGTTTGCTATTGCCCACCCTTCCAAGTGGTTCCGGGACCCCCGGACCCCGATCGCCTAAAATTTTTTCGGGCCGTCAAATACGACCAAAGGAACTATAGTAACCGCCCCACCATCATCATTTCTCATTTTTTGCATTTTTCGGCCAAAAAACTAGAATTCCGCGCGATTTCCATATTTTCGTGTGCTTTAGCCCACGCCTTCCAAGGGGTCCCGGGAACCCCGAACCCCGATCGCCTAAAAAATTTTCGAGCCATCAAATTTGACCTAAGGAACCATAGTAACCACCCCGCCATGATCGTTCCTCATTTTTTGCATTTTTCGGCCAAAAAACTAGAATTACGCCCGATTCCCATATTTTTGTGTGCTATACCCACGCCTTCCAAGTGGTCCGAGGAGCCGCGGATCCCGATCGCTTAAAAATTTTTTGGACTATCAAATACGACCTAAGGTACCATAGTCACCGCCCCACCATGATCGTTCCAAATGCTTTGCACTTTTCGGCCAAAAAACTAGAACTCCGCGCGATTTGCATATTTTAGTGTGCTATAGCTTACGCCTTCCGAGTGGTCCCGGGAGCCGTGGACCCCTATCGCCTAAAATTTTTCGGGCCATCAAATACGACCTAAGGAACCATAGTCACCGCCCCGCCTTGATCGTTCCTCATTTATTGCGTTTTTCATCCAAAAAACTAGAATTCCGCTCGATTACCATATTTTTGTGTGCTATTGCCCACGCCTTCCGAGTGGGCCTGGCCGCCGGACTCGGATCGCCTAAAAAATTTTCGGGCCATCAATTAGGACCTAAGGAACCATAGTCACCGCCTCGCCATGATCGTTCCTCATTTTTTGCATTTTTCGGCCAAACAACTAGAATTTCACATGATTCCCATATTTTTGTGTGTTATAGCCCACGCCTTCCGAGTGGTCCCGGGTCTCCGGACCCCTATCGCCTAAAATTTTTTCGGACTATCAATTAAGACCTAAGGAACCATAGTCACCGCCCAGCCATGATCGTTCCTAGTTTTTTCCGTTTTTTGGCCAAAAAATGAGAATTCCGCGCGATTCCCATATTTTCGTGTCCTATAGCCCATGCCTTCCAAGTGAACCCGGGAACTCCGGACCCCTATCGCCCAAATTTTTTTCGGACTATCAAATACGACCTAAGGAACCATAGTCACCGCCCAGCCATGATCATTCCTCATTTGTTGCGTTTTTCGGCCAAAAAACTAGAATTCCGCCCGATTACAATTTTTTTGTTTGCTATTGCCCACCCTTCCAAGTGGTTCCGGGACCCCCGGACCCGAATCGCCTAAACTTTTTCCGGGCCGTCAAATACGACCAAAGGAACTATAGTAACAGCCCCACCATCATCATTTCTCATTTTTTGCATTTTTCGGCCAAAAAACTAGAATTCCGCGCGATTTCCATATTTTCGTGTGCTTTAGCCCACGCCTTCCAAGGGTCCCGGGAACCCCGAACCCCGATCGCCTAAAATTTTTTCGGGCCGTCAAATACGACCTAAGGAACCATAGTAACCGCCCCGCCATCATCGTTTCTCATTTTTTGCATTTTTCGGCCAAAAAACTAGAATTACGCCCGATTCCCATATTTTCGTGTGCTATACCCACGCCTTCCAAGTGGTCCGGGGAGCCGCGGACCCCGATCGCCTAAAATTTTTCCGGACTATCAAATACGACCTAAGGTACCATAGTCACCGCCCCACCATGATCGTTCCAAATGCTTTGCATTTTTCGGCCAAAAAACTAGAACTCCGCGCGATTTGCATATTTTAGTGTGCTATAGCTTACGCCTTCCGAGTGGTCCCGGGAGCCGTGGACCCCGATCGCCTAAAATTTTCCGGGCCATCAAATACGACCTAAGGAACCATAGTCACCGCCCCGCCTTGATCGTTCCTCATTTATTGCGTTTTTCATCCAAAAAACTAGAATTCCGCTCGATTACCATATTTTTGTGTGCTATTGCCCACGCCTTCCGAGTGGGCCTGGCCGCCAGACTCGAATTGCCTAAAAAAATTTCGGGCCATCAATTAGGACCTAAGGAACCATAGTCACCGCCTCGCCATGATCGTTCCTCATTTTTCGCATTTTTTGGCCAAAAAACTAGAATTCCGCCCGATTCCCATATTTTTGTGTGCTATCGCCCACGCCTTCCGAGTGGGTCGGGCCCCCCGGAGCCGGATCGCTAAAAAAATTTCGGACTATCAAATACGACCTAAGGAACCATAGTTACCGCCCCGCCATGATCGTTCCTAGTCTTTTGCGTTTTTCAACCAAAAAATTAGAATTCCGCGCGATTTCCATATTTTCGTGTGCTTTAGCCCACGCCTTTCAAGGGGTCCCGGGAACCCCGAACCCCTATCGCCTAAAATTTTTTTGGACTATCAAATTCGACCTAAGGAACCATAGTCACCGCCCAGCCATGATCATTCCTCATTTGTTGCATTTTTCGGCCAAAAAACTAGAATTCCGCCCGATTACAATATTTTTGTGTGCTATTGCCCACCCTTCCAAGTGGTTCCGGGACCCCCGGACCCCGATCGCCTAAAATTTTTCCGGGCCGTCAAATACGACCTAAGGAACCATAGTAACCGCCCCGCCATCATCGTTTCTCATTTTTTGCATTTTTCGGCCAAAAAACTAGAATTACGCCCGATTCCCATATTTTCGTGTGCTATACCCACGCCTTCCAAGTGGTCCGGGGAGCCGCGGACCCCGATCGCCTAAAATTTTTCCGGACTATCAAATACGACCTAAGGTACCATAGTCACCACCCCACCATGATCGTTCCAAATGCTTTGCATTTTTCGGCCAAAATCTAGAACTCCGCGCGATTTGCATATTTTAGTGTGCTATAGCTTACGCCTTCCGAGTGGTCCCGGGAGCCGTGGAACCCGATCGCCTAAAATTTTCCGGGGCATCAAATACGACCTAAGGAACCATAGTCACCGCCCCGCCATGATCGTTCCTCATTTATCGCATTTTTTGGCCAAAAAACTAGAATTTCGCCCGATTACCATATTTTTGTGTGCAATTGCCCACGCCTTCCGAGTGGGCCGGGCCGCCGGACTCGGATCGCCAAAAAAATTTTCGAGCCATCAATTAGGACCTAAGGAACCATAGTCAGCGCCTCCCATGAGCGTTCCTCATTTTTTGCATTTTTTGGCCAAAAAACTAGAATTCCGCCCGATTCCCATATTTTGCTGTACTATCGCCCACGCCTTCCGAGTGGGTCGGGCCCCCCGGAGCCGGATCGCCTAAAAATTTTCCGGACTATCAAATATGGCGTAAGGAACCATAGTCACCGCCCCGCCATGATCGTTCCTAGTCTTTTGCGTTTTCAGCCAAAAACTAGAATTCCGCGCGATTTCCATATTTTCGTGTGCTTTAGCCCACGCTTTCCAAGGGGACCCGAGAACCCCGAACCCCGATCGCCTAAAAATTTTTCGGGCCATCAAATATGACCTAAGGAACCATAGTATCCTCCTCGCCATGATCGTTCCTTCTTTTTTGCGTTTTTCGGCCAAACAACTAGAATTCCGCACGATTCCCATATTTTTGTGTGTTATAGCCCACGCCTTCCGAGTGGTCCCTGGACCTCCTGACCCCTATCGCCTAAAATTTTTCCGGACTATCAAATACGACCTAAGGAACCATAGTATCCTCCCTGCCATGATCGTTACTCATTTTTTGCATTTTTCGGCCAAACAACTAGAATTCCGCGCGATTCCCAAACTTTTGTGTGTTATAGCCCACGCCTTCCGAGTGGTCCCGGGACCTCCGGACCCCTATCGCCTAATATTTTTCCGGACTCTCAAATAAGACCAAAGGAACCATAGTCACTGCCCTGCCAAGATCTTTCCATATTTTTTGCATGTTACTGAAAAATACCTAGAATTTCGCCCGATTCCCATATTTTCGTGTGCTATACCCACGCATTCCGAGTGGTCCCAAGAGCCGCGGACTCCGATCGCCTAAAATTTTTCCGGGCAATCAAATACGACCTGAGGAACCATAGTATCTGCCCCGCCATGATCGTTCCTTATTTTTTGCGTTTTTCGGCCAAACAACTAGAATTCCGCGCGATTCCATATTTTTGTGTGTTAGCCCACACCTTCTGAGTGGTCCCGGGACCTCCGGACTCCTATCGCCTAAAATTTTCCCGGACTATCATATTCGACCTAAGGAACCATAGTATCCGCCCCACCATGATCGTTCCTCATTTTTTGCTTTTTTCGGCCAAACAACTAGAATTCCGCGCGATTCCATATTTTTGTGTGTTATAGCCCACGTCTTCCGAGTGGTCCCGGGTCTCCGGACCCCTATCACCTTAAATTTTTCCGGACTATCAAATAAGACCTGAGGAACCATAGTCACCGCCCAGCCATGATCCTTCCTAGTTTTTTCCGTTTTTCGGCCAAAAAACTAGAATTCCGCCCGATTACAATTTTTTTGTTTGCAATAGCCCACCCTTCCAAGTGGTTCCGGGACCCCCGGACCCCGATCGCCTAAAATTTTTCTGGGCCGTCAAATACGACCTAAGGAACCATAGTAACCGACCCGCCATCATCATTTCTTATTTTTTGCATATTTCGGCCAAAAAACTAGAATTACGCCTGATTCCCATATTTTCGTGTGCTATGCCCACGCCTTCCAAGTGGTCCGGGGAGCCGCGGACCCCGATCGCCTAAAATTTTCCGGGCCATCAAATACTACCTAAGGAACCATAGTCACTGCCCTGCCATGATCATTCCTCATTTGTTAAGTTTTTCGGCCAAAAAACTAGAATTCCGCTCGATTACCATATTTTTGTGTGCTATTACCCACGCCTTTTGAGTGGGCCTGTCCGCCGGACTCGGATCGCCTAAAAAGTTTTCGGGCCATCAATTAGGACCTAAGGAACCTTAGTCACCGCCTCGCCATGATCGTTCCTCATTTTTTGCATTTTTCGTCCAAACAACTAGAATTTCGCGCGATTCCCATATTTTTGTGTGTTATAGCCCACGCCTTCCGAGTGGTCCCGGGTCTCCGAACCCCTATCGCCTAAAATTTTTCCAGACTATCAATTAAGACCTAAGGAACCATAGTCACCGCCCAGCCATGATCGTTCCTAGTTTTTTCCGTTTTTCGGCCAAAAAATGAGAATTCCGCGCGATTCCCATATTTTCGTGTCCTATAGCCCACGCCTTCCAAGTGAACCCGGGAACTCCGGACCCCTATCGCCCAAAATTTTTTCGGACTATCAAATACGACCTAAGGAACCATAGTCACCGCCCAGCCATGATCATTCCTCATTTGTTGCGTTTTTCGGCCAAAAAACTAGAATTCCGCCCGATTACAATATTTTTGTGTGCAATAGCCCACCCTTCCAAGTGGTTCCGGGACCCCCGGACCCCGATCGCCTAAAATTTTTCTGGGCCGTCAAATACGACCTAAGGAACCATAGTAACCGACCCGCCATCATCATTTCTTATTTTTTGCATATTTCGGCCAAAAAACTAGAATTACGCCTGATTCCCATATTTTCGTGTGCTATACCCACGCCTTCCAAGTGGTCCGGGGAGCCGCGGACCCCGATCGCCTAAAATTTTCCGGGCCATCAAATACGAACCTAAGGAACCATAGTCACTGCCCTGCCATGATCATTCCTCATTTGTTGAGTTTTTCGGCCAAAAAACTAGAATTCCGCTCGATTACCATATTTTTGTGTGCTATTGCCCACGCCTTCCGAGTGGGCCTGGCCGCCGGACTCGGATCGCCTAAAAAGTTTTCGGGCCATCAATTAGGACCTAAGGAACCTTAGTCACCGCCTCGCCATGATCGTTCCTCATTTTTTGCATTTTTCGGCCAAACAACTAGAATTTCGCGCGATTCCCATATTTTTGTGTGTTATAGCCCACGCCTTCCGAGTGGTCCCGGGTCTCCGGACCCCTATCACCTAAAATTTTTCCAGACTATCAATTAAGACCTAAGGAACCATAGTCACCGCCCAGCCATGATCGTTCCTAGTTTTTTCCGTTTTTCGGCCAAAAAATGAGAATTCCGCGCGATTCCCATATTTTCGTGTCCTATAGCCCACGCCTTCCAAGTGAACCCGGGAACTCCGGACCCCTATCGCCCAAAATTTTTTCGGACTATCAAATACGACCTAAGGAACCATAGTCACCGCCCAGCCATGATCATTCCTCATTTGTTGCGTTTTTCGGCCAAAAAACTAGAATTCCGCCCGATTACAATTTTTTTGTTTGCTATTGCCCACCCTTCCAAGTGGTTCCGGGACCCCCGGACCCCGATCGCCTAAAATTTTTCCGGGCCGTCAAATACGACCAAAGGAACTATAGTAACCGCCCCACCATCATCATTTCTCATTTTTTGCATTTTTCGGCCAAAAAACTAGAATTCCGCGCGATTTCCATATTTTCGTGTGCTTTAGCCCACGCCTTCCAAGGGGTTCCGGGAACCCCGAACCCCGATCGCCTAAAAATTTTTCGAGCCATCAAATTCGACCTAAGGAACCATAGTAACCACCCCGCCATGATCGTTCCTCATTTTTTGCATTTTTCGGCCAAAAAACTAGAATTACGCCCGATTCCCATATTTTTGTGTGCTATACCCACGCCTTCCAAGTGGTCCGAGGAGCCGCGGATCCCGATCGCTTAAAAATTTTTTGGACTATCAAATACGACCTAAGGTACCATAGTCACCGCCCCACCATGATCGTTCCAAATGCTTTGCAGTTTTCGGCCAAAAAACTAGAACTCCGCGCGATTTGCATATTTTAGTGTGCTATAGCTTACGCCTTCCGAGTGGTCCCGGTAGCCGTGGACCCCTATCGCCTAAAATTTTCCGGGCCATCAAATACGACCTAAGGAACCATAGTCACCGCCCCGCCTTGATCGTTCCTCATTTATTGCGTTTTTCAGCCCGAAAATGATCATGGCTGGGCAATGACTATGGTTCCTTAGGTCGTACTTGATAGTCCGGAAAACTTTTAGGCGATAGGGGTCCGAAGTTCCCGGATTCACTTGGAAGGCGTGGGCTATAGGACACGAAAATATGGGAATCGCGCGGAATTCTAGTTTTTTGGCCGAAAAACGGAAAAAACTAGGAACGATCATGGCTGGGCGGTGACTATGGTTCCTTAGGTCTTATTTGATAGTCCGGAAAAATTTAAGGCGAAAGGGGTCCGGAGACCCGGGACCACTTGGAAGGCGTGGGCTATAACACACAAAAATATGGAATCGCGCGGAATTCTAGTTGTTTGGCCGAAAAACGCAAAAAATGAGGAACGATCATGGTGGGGTGGATACTATGGTTCCTTAGGTCGAATATGATAGTCCGAGAAAATTTTAGGCGATAGGAGTCCGGAGGTCCTGGGACCACTCGGAAGGTGTGGGCTAACACACAAAAATATGGGAATCGCGCGGAATTCTAGTTGTTTGGCCGAAAAACACAAAAAATAAGCAACGATCATGGCGGGGCGGATACTATGGTTCCTTAGGTCGTATTCGATTGCCCGGAAAAATTTTAGGCGATCGGAGTCCGCAGCTCTTGGGACCACTCGGAATGCGTGGGTATAGCACACGAAAATATGGGAATCGGGCGAAATTCTAGGTCTTTTTCAGTAACATGCAAAAATGTGGAAAGATCTTGGCAGGGCGGTGACTATGGTTCCTTATTAGGCGATAGGGGTCCGGAGGTCCCGGGACCACTCGGAAGGCGTGGGCTATAACACACAAAAATTTGGGAATCGCGCGGAATTCTAGTTGTTTGGCCGAAAAATTCAAAAAATGAGTAACGATCATGGCGGGGAGGATACTATGGTTCCTTAGGTCGTATTTGATAGTCCGGAAAAATTTTAGGCGATAGGGGTCAGGAGGTCCCGGGACCACTCGGAAGGCGTGGGCTATAACACACAAAAATATGGGAATCGTGCGAAATTCTAGTTGTTTGGCTGAAAAACGCAAAAAATAAGGAACGATCATGGCGAGGAGGATACTATGGTTCCTTAGGTCGTATTTGATGGCCCGAAAATTTTTTAGGCGATCGGGGTTCGGGGTTCCCGGGACCCCTTGGAAAGCGTGGGCTAAAGCACACGAAAATATGGAAATCGCGCGGAATTCTAGTTTTTTGGCTGAAAAACGCAAAAGACTAGGAACGATCATGGCGGGGCGGTGACTATGGTTCCTTAGGCCGTATTTGATAGTCCGGAAAATTTTTAGGCGATCCGGCTCCAGGGGCCCGACCCACTCGGAAGGCGTGGGCGATAGCACAGCAAAATATGGGAATCGGGCGGAATTCTAGTTTTTTTGGCCAAAAAATGCAAAAAATGAGGAACGATCATGGGAGGCAGTGACTATGGTTCCTTAGGTCCTAATTGATGGCTCGAAAATTTTTTTGGCGATCCGAGTCCGACGGCCCGGCCCACTCGGAAGAAATTTTCCGGGCCATCAAATATGACCTAAGGAACCATAGTCACCGCCCCGCCATGATCGTTCCTCATTTATTGCATTTTTTAGCCAAAAAAACTAGAATTCCGCCCGATTCCCATATTTTGCTGTGCTATCGCCCACGCCTTCCGAGTGGGCCGGGCCCCCCTGAGCCGGATGGCCTAAAAATTTTCCGGACAATCAAATACGGCCTAAGGAACCATAGTCACCGCCCCGCCATGATCGTTCCTAGTCTTTTGCGTTTTTCAGCCAAAAAACTAGAATTCCGCGCGATTTCCATAATTTCGTGTGCTTTAGCCCACGCTTTCCAAGGGGTCCCGGGAACCCCGAACCCCGATCGCCTAAAAAAATTTCGGGCCATCAAATACGACCTAAGGAACCATAGTAACCACCCCGCCATGATCGTTCCTCATTTTTTGCGTTTTTCGGCCAAATAACTAGAATTTCGCTCGATTCCCATATTTTTGTGTGTTATAGCCCACGCCTTCCGAGTGGTCCCGGGACCTCCTGACCCCTATTGCCTAAAATTTTTCCGGACTATCAAATACGACCTAAGGAACCATAGTATCCGCCCCGCCATGATCGTTACTCAATTTTTGCATTTTTCGGCCACACAACTAGAATTCCGCGCGATTCCCAAATTTTTGTGTGTTATAGCCCACGCCTTCCGAGTGGTCCCGGGACCTCCGGACCCCTATCGCCTAATAAGGAACCATAGTCACTGCCCTGCCAAGATCTTTCCACATTTTTACCATGTTACTGAAAAAGACCTAGAATTTCGCCCGATTCCCATATTTTCGTGTGCTATACCCACGCATTCCGAGTGGTCCCAAGAGCCGCGGACCCCGATTGCCTAAAATTTTTCCGGGCAATCAAATACGACCTAAGGAACCATAGTATCCGCCCCGCCATGATCGTTCCTTATTGTTTGCGTTTTTCGGCCAAACAACTAGAATTCCGCGCGATTCCCATATTTTTGTGTGTTAGCCCACACCTTCCGAGTGGTCCCGGGACCTCCGGACTCCTATCGCCTAAAATTTTCCCGGACTATCATATTCGACCTAAGGAACCATAGTATCCGCCCCACCATGATCGTTCCTCATTTTTTGCGTTTTTCGGCCAAACAACTAGAATTCCGCGCGATTCAATATTTTTGTGTGTTATAGCCCACGCCTTCCGAGTGGTCCCGGGTCTCCGGACCCCTATCGCCTTAAATTTTTTCGGACTATCAAATAAGACCTAAGGAACCATAGTCACCGCCCAGCCATGATCATTCCTCATTTGTTGCGTTTTTCGGCCAAAAAACTAGAATTCCGCCCGATTACAATTTTTTTGTTTGCTATTGCCCACCCTTCCAAGTGGTTCCGGGACCCCCTGACCCCGATCGCCTAAAATTTTTTCGGGCCGTCAAATATGACCAAAGGAACTATATTAACCGCCCCACCATCATCGTTTCTCATTTTTTTCATTTTTCGGCCAAAAAACTAGAATTCCGCGCGATTTCCATATTTTCGTGTGCTTTAGCCCACGCCTTCCAAGGGGTCCCGGGAACCCCGAACCCCGATCGCCTAAAAAAATTTTCTGGGCCGTCAAATACGACCTAAGGAACCATAGTAACCACCCCGCCATCATCATTTCTCATTTTTTGCATTTTTCGACCAAAAAACTAGAATTACGCCCGATTCCCATATTTTCGTGTGCTATACCCACGCCTTCCAAGTGGTCCGAGGAGCCGCGGACCCCGATCGCCTAAAAATTTTCTGGATTATCAAATACGAACTAAGGTACCATAGTCACCGCCCCACCATGATCGTTCCAAATGCTTTGCTTTTTTCGGCCAAAAAACTAGAACTCCGCGCGATTTGCATATTTTACTGTGCTATAGCTTACGCCTTCCGAGTGGTCCCGGGAGCCGTGGACCCCGATCGCCTAAAATTTTCCGGGCCATCAAATACGACCTAAGGACCCATAGTCACCGCCCCGCCATGATCGTTCCTCATTTATTGCATTTTTTGGCCAAAAAACTAGAATTCCGCTTGATTACCATATTTTTGTGTGCTATTGCCCACGCCTTCCGAGTGGGCCGTGCCGCCGGACTCGGATCGTCTAAAAAATTTTCGGGTCATCAATTAGGACCTAAGGAACCATAGTCACCGCCTCGCCATGATCGTTCCTAATTTTTTGCATTTTTTGGCCAAAAAACTAGAATTCCGCCCGATTCCCATATTTTTGTGTGCTATCGCCCACGCTTTCCGAGTGGGTCGGCCCCCCAGGAGCCGGATCGCTAAAAAATTTTCGGAATATCAAATACGACCTAAGGAACCATAGTTACCGCCCCGCCATGATTGTTCCTAGTCTTTTGCGTTTTTCAACCAAAAAATTAGAATTTCACGCGATTTCCATTTTTTCATGTGCTTTAGCCCACGCCTTCCAAGGGTCCCGGGAACCCCGAACCCCGATCGCCTAAAAAATTTCCGGGCCATCAAATACGACCTAAGGAACCATAGTAACCACTCCGCCATGATCGTTCCTCATTTTTTGCGTTTTTCGGCCAAACAACTAGAATTCCGCGCGATTCCCATATTTTTGTGTGTTATAGCCCACGCCTTCCGAGTGGTCACGGGACCTCCTGACCCCTATCGCCTAAAATTTTTCCGGACTATCAAATACGACCTAAGGAACCATAGACACCGCCCAGCCATGATCGTTCCTAGTTTTTTCCGTTTTTCGGCCTAAAAACTAGAATTCCGCGTGATTCCCATATTTTCGTGTCCTATAGCCCACGCCTTCCAAGTGAACCCGGGAACTCCGGACCCCTATCGCCTAAAATTTTTCCGGACTATCAAATACGACCTAAGGAACCATAGTCACCGCCCAGCCATTATCATTCCTCATTTATTGCATTTTTCGGCGAAAGAACTAGAATTCCGCACGATTACAATATTTTTGTTTGCTATTGCCCACCCTTCCAAGTGGTTCCGGGACCCCCGGACCCCGATCGCCTAAAAATTTTTCGGGCCGTCAAATACTACCTAAGGAACTATAGTAACTGCCCCGCCATCATCGTTTCTTATTTTTTGCATTTTTCGGCCAAAAAACTAGAATTACGCTCGATTCCCATATTTTCGTGTGCTATACCCACGCCTTACTAGTGGTACGAGGAGCCGAGGACCCCGATCGCCTAAAAATTTTCTGGACTATCAAATACGACCTAAGGTACCATAGTCACCGCCCCACCATGATCGTTCCAAATGCTTTGCATTTTTCGGCCAAAAAACTAGAACTCCGCGCGATTTGCATATTTTAGTGTGCTATAGCTTACGCCTTCCGACTGGTCCCGGGAGCCATGGACCCCGATCGCCTAAAATTTTTCGGGCCATCAAATACGACCTAAGGAACCATAGTCACCTCCCCGCCATGATCGTTCCTCATTTATTGCGTTTTTCGGCCAAAAAACTAGAATTCCGCTCGATTACCATATTTTTGTGTGCTATTGCCCACGCCTTCCGAGTGGGCCGGGCCGCCGGACTCGGATCGCCTAAAAATATACGGGCCATCAATTAGGACCTAAGGAACCATAGTCACCGCCTCGCCATGATCGTTCCTCATTTTTTGCATTTTTTGGCCAAAAAACTAGAATTCCGCGCGATTCCCATATTTTTGTGTGCAATCGCCCACGCCTTCCGAGTGGGTTAGGCCCCCCGGAGCCGGATCGCCTAAAAATTTTCCGGACTATCAAATACGACCTAAGGAACCATAGTTACCGCCCCGCCATGATCGTTCCTAGTCTTTTGCGTTTTTCAGCCAAAAAATTAGAATTCCGCGCGATTTCCATATTTTCGTGTGCTTTAGCCCACGCCTTCCAAGGGTCCCGGGAACCCCGAACCCCGATCGCCTAAAAATTTTCCGGGCCATCAAATACGACCTAAGGAACCATAGTATCCGCCCCGCCATGATCGTTCCTTTTTTTTTGCGTTTTTCGGCCAAACAACTAGAATTCCGCGCGATTCCCATATTTTTGTGTGTTAGCCCACACCTTCCGAGTGGTCCCGGGACCTCCGGACTCCTATCACCTAAAATTTTCCCGGACTATCATATTCGACCTAAGGAACCATAGTATCCGGCCCACCATGATCGTTCCTCATTTTTTGCATTTTTCGGCCAAACAACTAGAATTTCGCGCGATTCAATATTTTTGTGTGTTATAGCCCACGCCGTCCGAGTGGTCTCGGGTCTCCGGACCACTATCGCCTTAAATTTTTCTGGACTATCAAATAAGACCTAAGGAACCATAGTCACCGCCCAGCCATGATCGTTCCTAGTTTTTTCCGTTTTTCGGCCAAAAAACTAGAATTCCGCGCGATTCCCATATTTTCGTGTCCTATAGCCCACGCCTTCCAAGTGAACCCGGGAACTCCGGACCCCTATCGCCTAAAATTTTTCCGGACTATCAAATACGACCTAAGGAACCATAGTCACCGCCCAGCCATGATCATTCCTCATTTGTTGCGTTTTTCGGCCAAAAAACTAGAATTCCGCCCGATTACAATATTTTTGTGTGCTATTGCCCACCCTTCCAAGTGGTTCCGGGACCCCCGGACCCCGATCGCCTAAAATTTTTCCGGGCCGTCAAATACGACCTAAGGAACCATAGTAACCGCCCCGCCATCATCGTTTCTCATTTTTTGCATTTTTCGGCCAAAAAACTAGAATTACGCCCGATTCCCATATTTTCGTGTGCTATACCCACGCCTTCCAAGTGGTCCGGGGAGCCGCGGACCCCGATCGCCTAAAATTTTTCCGGACTATCAAATACGACCTAAGGTACCATAGTCACCGCCCCACCATGATCGTTCCAAATGCTTTGCATTTTTCGGCCAAAAAACTAGAACTCCGTGCGATTTGCATATTTTAGTCTGTTATAGCTTACGCCTTCCGAGTGGTCCCGGGAGTTGAGGACCCCGATCACCTAAAATTTTCCGGGCCATCAAATACGACCTAAGGAACCATAGTCACTTCCCCGCCATGATCATTCCTCATTTGTTGAGTTTTTCGGCCAAAAATCTATAATTCCGCTCGATTACCATATTTTTGTGTGCTATTGCCCACGCCTTCCGAGTGGGCCGGGCTGCTGGACTCGGATCGCCTAAAAAGTTTTTGGGCCATCAATTAGGACCTAAGGAACCATAGTCACCGCCTCGCCATGATCGTTCCTCATTTTTTTCATTTTTCGGCCAAACAACTAGAATTTCGCGCGATTCCCATATTTTTGTGTGTTATAGCCCACGCCTTCCGAGTGGTCCCGGGTCTCCGGACCCCTATCGCCTAAAATTTTTCCGGACTATCAATTAAGACCTAAGGAACCATAGTCACCGCCCAGCCATGATCGTTCCTAGTTTTTTCCGTTTTTCGGCCAAAAAATGAGAATTCCGCGCGATTCCCATATTTTAGTGTCCTATAGCCCACGCCTTCCAAGTGAACCCGGGAACTCCGGACCCCTATCGCCCAAAATTTTTCCGGACTATCAAATACGACCTAAGGAACCATAGTCACCGCCCAGCCATGATCATTCCTCATTTGTTGCGTTTTTCGGCTAAAAAACTAGAATTCCGCCCGATTACAATTTTTTTGTTTGCTATTGCCCACCCTTCCAAGTGGTTCCGGGACCCCCGGACCCCGATCGCCTAAAATTTTTCCGGGCCGTCAAATACGACCAAAGGAACTATAGTAACCGCCCCACCATCATCGTGTCTCATTTTTTGCATTTTTCGGCCAAAAAACTAGAATTCCGCGCGATTTCCATATTTTCGTGTGCTTTAGCCCACGCCTTCCAAGGGGTCCCGGGAACCCCGAACCCCGATCGCCTAAAAAATTTTCGAGCCATCAAATTTGACCTAAGGAACCATAGTAACCACCCCGCCATGATCGTTCCTCATTTTTTGCATTTTTCGGCCAGAAAACTAGAATTACGCCCGATTCCCATATTTTTGTGTGCTATACCCACGCCTTCCAAGTGGTCCGAGGAGCCGCGGATCCCGATCGCTTAAAAATTTTTTGGACTATCAAATACGACCTAAGGTACCATAGTCACCGCCCCACCATGATCGTTCCAAATGCTTTGCATTTTTCGGCCAAAAAACTAGAACTCCGCGCGATTTGCATATTTTAGTGTGCTATAGCTTACGCCTTCCGAGTGGTCCCGGGAGCGGTGGACCCCGATCGCCTAAAATTTTCCGGGCCATCAAATACGACCTAAGGAACCATAGTCACCGCCCCGCCTTGATCGTTCCTCATTTATTGCGTTTTTCGTCAAGAAAACTAGAATTCAGCTCGATTACCATATTTTTGTGCGCTATTGCCCACGCCTTCCGAGTGTGCCGGGCCGACGGACTCGGATCGCCTAAAAAGTTCTCGGGCCATCAATTAGGACCTAAGGAACCATAGTCACCGCCTCGCCATGATCGTTCCTCATTTTTTGCATTTTTTTGCCAAAAAACTAGAATTCCGCCCGATTCCCATATTTTTGTGTGCTATCGCCCACGCCTTCCGAGTGGGTCGGGCCCCCGGAGCCGGATCGCTAAAAATATTTCGGACAATCAAATGCGACCTAAGGAACCATAGTTACCGCCCCACCATGATCGTTCCTAGTCTTTTGCTTTTTTCAACCAAAAAATTAGAATTCCGCGCGATTTGCATATTTTACTGTGCAATAGCTTACGCCTTCCGAGTAGTCCCGGGAGCCGTGGACCCCGATCGCCTAAAATTTTCCGGGACATCAAATACGACCTAAGGAACCATAGTCACCGCCCCGCCATGATCGTTCCTCATTTATTGCATTTTTCGGCCAAAAAACTAGAATTCCGCTCGATTACCATATTTTTGTGTGCTATTGCCCACGCCTTCCGAGTGGGCCGGGCCGCCGGACTCGGATCGTCTAAAAAATTTTATGGCCATCAATTAGGACCTAAGGAACCATAGTCACCACCTCGCCATTATCGTTCCTCATTTTTTGCATTTTTTGGCCAAAAAACTAGAATTCCGCCCGATTCCCATATTTTTGTGTGCTATCGCCCACGCCTTCCGAGTGGGTCGGCCCCCCCAGGAGCCGGATCGCTAAAAAATATTCGGACTATCAAATACGACCTAAGGAACCATAGTTACCGCCCCGCCATGATCGTTCCTAGTCTTTTGCATTTTTTAGCCAAAAAATTAGAATTCCGCGCGATTTCCATATTTTCGTGTGCTTTAGCCCACGCCTTCCAAGGGGTCCCGGGAACCCCGAACCCCGATCGCCTAAAAATTTTCCGGGCCATCAAATACGACCTAAGGAACCATAGTAACCACCCCGCCATGATCGTTCCTCATTTTTTGCGTTTTTCGGCCAAACAACAAGAATTCCGCGCGATTCCCATATTTTTGTGTGTTATAGCCCACGCCGTCCGAGTGGTCACGGGACCTCCTGACCCCTATCGCCTAAAATTTTTCCGGACTATCAAATACGACCTAAGGAACCATAGTATCCACCCCGCCATGATCGTTCCTCATTTTTTGCATTTTTCGGCCAAACAACTAGAATTCCGCACGATTCCCATATTTTTATGTGTTATAGCCCACGCCTTCCGAGTGGTCCCGAGACCTCCGGACCCCTATCGCCTAATATTTTTCCGGACTATCAAATAAGACCAAAGGAACCATAGTCACCGCCCTGCCAAGATCTTTCCACATTTTTTGCATGTTACTGAAAAAGACCTAGAATTTCGCCCAATTCCCATATTTTCGTGTGCTATACCCACGCATTCCGAGTGGTCCCAAGAGCCGTGGACCCCGATCGCCTAAAGTTTTTCCGTGCAATCAAATACGACCTAAGGAACCATAGTATCCGCTCCGCCATGATCATTCCTTATTTTTTGCGTTTTTCGGCCAAATAACTTAATTCCGCGCGATTCCCATATTTTTGTGTGTTATAGCCCACGCCTTCCGAGTGGTCCGGGACCTCCTAACCCCTATAGTCTAAAATTTTCCGGACTATCAAATACGACCTAAGGAACCATAGTAACCACCCCGCCATGATCGTTCCTCATTTTTTGCGTTTTTCGGCCAAACAACTAGAATTCCGCGCGATTCCCTTATTTTTGTGTGTTATAGCCCACGCCTTCCGAGTGGTCCAGGGACCTCCTGACCCCTATCGCCTAAAATTTTTCCGGAAGATCAAATACGACCTAAGGAACCATAGTATCCGCCCCGCCATGATCGTTCCTCATTTTTTGCAATTTTCGGCCAAACAACTAGAATACCGCACGATTCCCATATTCTTGTGTGTTATAGCCCACGCCCTACGAGTGGTCCCGAGACCTCCGGACCCCTATCGCCTAATATTTTTCCGGACTATCAAATAAGACCAAAGGAACCATAGTCACCGCCCTGCAAAGATCTTTCCACATTTTTTGCATGTTACTGAAAAAGACCTAGAATTTCGCCCGATTCCCATATTTTCGTGTGCTATACCCACGCATTCCGAGTGATCCCAAGAGCCGCGGACCCCGATCGCCTAAAATTTTTCCGTGCAATCAAATATGACCTAAGGAACCATAGTATCCGCCCCGCCATGATCGTTCCTTATTTTTTGCGTTTTTCGGCCAAATAACTTAATTCCGCCCGATTCCCATATTTTTGTGTGCTATCGCCCACGCCTTCCGAGTGGGTCAGGCCCCCTGGAGCCGGATTGCCTAAAAATTTTCCGGACTATCAAATACGACCTAAGGAACCATAGTTACCGCCCCGCCATGATCGTTCCTAGTCTTTTACGTTTTTCAGCCAAAAAACTAGAATTCCGCGCGATTTCCATATTTTCGTGTGCTTTAGCCCACGCCTTCCAAGGGGTCCCAGGAACCCCGAACCCCGATCGCCTAAAACTTTTTCGGGCCATCAAATACGACCTAATGAACCATAGTAACCACCCCGCCATGATCGTTCCTCATTTTTTGCATTTTTCAGCCAAACAACTAGAATACCGCGCGATTCTCATATTTTTGTGTGTTATAGCCCACGCCTTCCGAGTGGTCCCGGGACCTCCTGACCCCTATCGCCTAAAATTTTTACGGACTATCAAATACGACCTAAGGAACCATAGTATCCGCCCCGCCATGATCGTTCCTCATTTTTTGCATTTTTCGGCCAAACAACTAGAATTCCGCACGATTCCCATATTTTTGTGTGTTATAGCCCACGCCTTCCGAGTGGTCCCGAGACCTCCGGACCCCTATCGCCTAATATTTTTCCGGACTATCAAATAAGACAAAAGGAACCATAGTCACTGCCCTGCCAAGATCTTTCCACATTTTTGCATGTTACTGAAAAAGACCTAGAATTTCGCCCGATTCCCATATTTTCGTGTGCTATACCCACGCATTCCGAGTGGTCCCAAGAGCCGCGGACCCGGATAGCCTAAAATTTTTTCGTGCAATCAAATACGACCTTAGGAACCATAGTATCCGCCCCGCCATGATCGTTCCTTATTTTTTTCGTTTTTCGGCCAAATAACTTAATTCCGCGCGATTCCCATATTTTTTTGTGTTATAGCCCACGCCTTCCGAGTGGTCCCGGGACCTCCTAACCCCTATAGCCTAAAATTTTTCCGGACTATCAAATACGACCTAAGGAACCATAGTAACCACCCCGCCATGATCGTTCCTCATTTTTTGTGTTTTTCGGCCAAACAACTAGAATTCCGCGCGATTCCCATATTTTTGTTTGTTATAGCCCACGCCTTCCGAGTGATCTCGGGACCTCCTGACCCCTATCGCCTAAAATTTTTCCGGACTATCAAATACGACCTAAGGAACCATAGTATCCACCCCGCCATGATCGTTCCTCATTTTTTGCATTTTTCGGCCAAACAACTAGAATTCCGCACGATTCCCATATTTTTGTGTGTTATAGCCCACTCCTTCCGAGTGGTCCCGAGACCTCCGGACCCCTATCGCCTAATATTTTTTCGGACAATCAAATGAGACCAAAGGAACCATAGTTACCGCCCTGCCAAGATCTTTCCACATTTTTTGCATGTTACTGAAAATGACCTAGAATTTCGCCCGATTCCCATATTTTCGTGTGCTATACCCTCGCATTCCGAGTGGTCCCAAGAGCCGCGGACCCCGATCGCCTAAAATTTTTCCGTGCAATCAAATACGATCTAAGGAACCATAGTATCCGCCCCGCCATGATCATTCCTTATTTTTTGCGTTTTTCGGCCAAATAACTTAATTCCGCGCGATTCCCATATTTTTGTGTGTTATAGCCCACGCCTTCCGGGTGGTCCCGGGACCTCCTAACCCCTATAGCCTAAAATTTTTTCGGACTATCAAATACGACCTAAGGAACCATAGTATCCGCCCCGCCATGATCGTTCCTCATTTTTTCGTTTTTCGGCCAAACAACTAGAATTCCGCGCGATTCCCATATTTTTGTGTGTTATATCCCACGCCTTCCGAGTGGTCCCGGGACCTTCGTACCCCTATCGCCTAATATTTTTCCGGACTATCAAATACGACCTAAGGAAGCATAGTCACCGCCAAGCCATGATCATTCCTCATTTGTTGCGTTTTTCGGCCAAAAAACTAGAATTCCGCCCGATTACAATATTTTTGTGTGCTATTGCCCACCCTTCCAAGTGGTTCCGGGACCCCCGGACCCCGATCGCCTAAAATTTTTCCGGGCCGTCAAATACGACCTAAGGAACCATAGTAACCGCCCCGCCATCATCGTTTCTCATTTTTTGCATTTTTCGGCCAAAAAACTAGAATTACGCCCGATTCCCATATTTTCGTGTGCTATACCCACGCCTTCCAAGTGGTCCGGGGAGCCGCGGACCCCGATCGCCTAAAATTTTTCCGGACTATCAAATACGACCTAAGGTACCATAGTCACCGCCCCACCATGATCGTTCCAAATGCTTTGCATTTTTCGGCCAAAAAACTAGAACTCCGCGCGATTTGCATATTTTAGTGTGATATAGCTTACGCCTTCCGAGTGGTCCCGGGAGCCGTGGACCCCGATCGCCTAAAATTTTCCAGGCCATCAAATACGACCTAAGGAACCATAGTCACCGCCCCGCCATGATCTTTCCTCATTTATTGTGTTTTTCGGCCAAAAAACTAGAATTCCGCTCGATTATCATATTTTTGTGTATTATTGCCCACGCCTTCCGAGTGGGCCGGGCCGCCGGACTCGGATCGCCTAAAAAATTTCCGGGCCATCAATTAGGACCTAAGGAACCATAGTCACCGCCTCGCCATGATCTTTCCTCATTGTTTTGCATTTTTTGGCCAAAAAACTAGAATTCCGCCCGATTCCCATATGTTTGTGCGCTATCGCCCACGCCTTCCGAGTGGGTCAGGCCCCCCGGAGCCGGATCGCCTAAAAATTTTCCGGACTATCAAATACTACCTAAGGAACCATAGTCACCGCCCCGCCATGATCGTTCCTAGTATTTTGCATTTTTCATCCAAAAAACTAGAATTCCGCGCGATTTCCATATTTTCGTGTGCTTTAGCCCACGCCTTCCAAGGGGTCCCGGGAACCCCGAACCCTGATCGCCTTAAAATTTTCTGGGCCATCGAATACGACCTAAGGAACCATAGTAACCACCCCGCCATGATCGTTCCTCATTTTTTGCATTTTTCGGCCAAACACCTAGAATACCGCGCGATTTCCATATTTTCGTGTGCTTTAGCCCACGCCTTCCAAGGGGTCCCGGGAACCCCGAACCCTGATCGCCTTAAAGTTTTCCGGGCTATCGAATACGACCTAAGGAACCATAGTCACCGCCCAGCCATGATCATTCCTCATTTGTTGCGTTTTTCGGCCAAAAAACTAGATTTCCGCCCGATTACAATATTTTTGTGTTCTATTGCCCACCCTTCCAAGTGGTTCTGGGAACCCCGGACCCCGATCGCCTAAAATTTTTCCGGGCCATCAAATACGTCCTAAGGAACTATAGTAACCGCCCCGCCATCATCGTTTCTCATTTTTTGCATTTTTCGGCAAAAAAACTAGAATTACGCCCGATTCCCATATTTTCGTGTGCTATACCCACGCCTTCCAATTGGTCCGGGGAGCCGCGGACCCTGATCACCTAAAATTTTTCCGGACTATCATATACGACCTAAGGTACCATAGTCACCGCCCCACCATGATCGTTCCAAATGGTTTGCATTTTTCGGCCAAAAAACCAGAACTCCGCGCGATTTGCATATTTTAGTGTGTTATACGCTTACGCCTTCCGAGTGGTCCCGGGAGCCGTGGACCCCGATCGCCTAAAATTTTCCGGACCATAAAATACGACCTAAGGAACCATAGTCACTGCCCCGCCATGATCGTTCCTCATTTATTGCGTTTTTCGGCCAAAAAACTAGAATTCCGCTCGATTACCATATTTTTGTGTGCAATACGCCTTCCGAGTGGGCCGGGCTGCCGGACTCTGATCGCCTAAAAAATTTCTGGGCCAACAATTAGGACCTAAGGAACCATAGTCACCGCCTCGCCATGATCTTTCCTCATTTTTAGTATTTTTTGGCCAAAAAACTAGATTTCCGCCCGATTCCCATATTTTTGTGTGCTATCGCACACGCCTTCCGAGTGGGTCAGGCCCCCCGGAGCCGGATCGCCTAAAAATTTTCCGGACTATCAAATACGACCTAAGGAACTATAGTCACCGCCCCGCCATGATCGTTCCTAGTATTTTGCGTTTTTCATCCAAAAACTAGAATTTCGCGCGATTTCCATATTTTCGTGTGCTTTAGCCCACGCCTTCCAAGGGGTCCCGGGAACCCCGAACCCTGATCGCCTTAAAATTTTCCGGGCCATCGAATATGACCTAAGGAACCATAGTAACCACCCCGCCATGATCGTTCCTCATTTTTTGCATTTTTCGGCCAAACAACTAGAATTCCGTGCGATTCCCATATTTTTGTGTGTTATAGCCCACGCCTTCCGAGTGGTCCCGGGACCTCCTGACCCCTATCGCCTAAAATTTTTCCGGACTATCAAATACGACCTAAGGAACCATAGTATCCGCCTCGCCATGATCGTTCCTCATTTTTTGTGTTTTTCGGCCAAACAACAAGAATTCCGCACGGTCCCACATTTTTGTGTGTTATAGCCCACGCCTTCCGAGTGGTCCCGGGTCTCCAGACCCCGATCGCCTAAAATTTTTTCGGACTATCAAATAAGACCTAAGGAACCATAGTCAACGCCCAGTCATGATCGTTCCTAGTTTTTTCATTTTTTCGGCCAAAAAACTAGAATTCCGCGCGATTCCCATATTTTCGTGTCCTATTGCCCATGCCTTCCAAGTGAACCCGGGAACTCCGGACCCCTATCGCGTAAAATTTTTCCGGACTATCAAATACGACCTAAGGAACCATAGTCACCGCCCAGCCATGATCATTCCTCATTTGTTGCGTTTTTCGGCCAAAAAACTAGAATTCCGCCCGCTTACAATATTTTTGTGTGCTAGCCCACCCTTCCAAGTGGTTCCGGGATCCCCGGACCCCGATCGCCTAAAATTTTTCCGGGCCGTCAAATACGACCTAAGGAACCATAGTAACCGCCCCGCCATCATCGTTTCTCATTTTTTGCATTTTTCGGCCAAAAAACTAGAATTACGCCCGATTCCCATATTTTCGTGTGCTATACCCACGCCTTCCAAGTGGTCCGGGGAGCCGCGGACCCCGATCGCCTAAAATTTTTCCGGACTATCAAATACGACCTAAGGTACCATAGTCACCGCCCCACCATGATCGTTCCAAATGCTTTGCATTTTTCGGCCAAAAAACTAGAACTCCGCGCGATTTGCATATTTTAGTGTGCTATAGCTTACGCCTTCCGAGTGGTCCCGGGAGCCGTGGACCCCGATCGCCTAAAATTTTCCGGGCCATCAAATACGACCTAAGGAACCATAGTCACCGCCCCGCCTTGATCGTTCCTCATTTTTTGCATTTTTTGGCCAAAAAACTAGAATTCCGCCCGATTCCCATATTTTTGTGTGCTATCACCCACGCCTTCCGAGTGGGTCGGGCCCCCCGGAGCCGGATCGCCTAAAAGTTTTTCGGACTATCAAATACGACCTAAGGAACCATAGTCACCGCCCCGTCATGATCGTTCCTAGTCTTTTGCGTTTTTCAGCCAAAAAACTAGAATTTCGCGCGATTTCCATATTTTCGTGTGCCTAAGCCCACGCCTTCCAAGGGGCCCCGGGAACCCCGAACCCCGATCGCCTAAAAATTTTCCGGGCCATCAAATACGACCTAAGGAACCATAGTAACCACCCCGCCATGATCGTTCCTTAGTTTTTGCGTTTTTCGGCCAAACAACTAGAATTCCGCGCGATTCCCATTTTTTGTGTGTTATAGCCCACGCCTTCCGAGTGGTCCCGGGACCTCCTGACCCCTATCGCCTAAAAATTTTCCGGACTATCAAATACGACCTAAGGAACCATAGTATCCGCCCCGCCATGATCGTTCCTCATTTTTTGTGTTTTTCGGCCAAACAACTAGAATTCCGCGCGGTCCCATATTTTTGTGTGTTATAGCCCACGCCTTCCGAGTGGTCCCTGGTCTCCAGACCCCTATCGCCTAAAATTTTTTCGGACTATCAAATAAGACCTAAGGAACCATAGTCACCGCCCAGTCATGATCGTTCCTAGTTTTTTCAATTTTTCGGCCAAAAAACTAGAATTCCGCGCGATTCCCATATTTTCGTGTCCTATAGCCCATGCCTTCCAAGTGAACCCGGGAACTCCGGACCCCTATCGCCTAAAATTTTTCCGGACAATCAAATACGAACTAAGGAACCATAGTCACCGCCCAGCAATGATCATTCCTCATTTGTTGCGTTTTTCGGCCAAAAAACTAGAATTCCGCCCGATTAAATTATATTTGTGTGCTATTGCCCACCCTTCCAAGTGGTTCCGGGATCCCCGGACCCCGATCGCCTAAAATTTTTCCGGGCCATCAAATACGACCTAAGGAACCATAGTAACCGCCCCGCCATCATCGTTTCTCATATTTTGCATTTTTCGGCCAAAAAACTAGAATTACGCCCGATTCCCATATTTTCGTGTGCTATACCCACGCCTTCCAAGTGGTCCGGGGAGCCGCGGACCACGATTGCCTAAAAATTTTCCGGACTATCAAATACAACCTAAGGTACCATAGTCACCGCCCCACTATGATCGTTCCTTAGTTTTTGCGTTTTTCGGCCAAACAACTAGAATTCCGCGCGATTCCCATTTTTTGTGTGTTATAGCACACGCCTTCCGAGTGGTCCCGGGACCTCCTGACCCCTATCGCCTAAAATTTTTCCGGACTATCAAATACGACCTAAGGAACCATAGTATCCGCCTCGCCATGATCGTTCCTCATTTTTTGTGTTTTTCGGCCAAACAACAAGAATTCCGCACGGTCCCACATTTTTGTGTGTTATAGCCCACGCCTTCCGAGTGGTCCCGGGTCTCCAGACCCCGATCGCCTAAAATTTTTTCGAACTATCAAATAAGACCTAAGGAACCATAGTCACCGCCCAGCCATGATCGTTCCTAGTTTTTTCTGTTTTTCGGCCAAAAAACTAGAATTCCGGACTATCAAATACGACCTAAGGTACCATAGTCAATGCCCCGTCATGATAGTTCCTAGTCTTTTGCGTTTTTCAGCCAAAAAACTAGAATTTCGCGCGATTTCCATATTTTCGTGTGCTTAAGCCCACGCCTTCCAAGGGGTCCCGGGAACCCCAAACCCCGATCGCCTAAAAATTTTCAGGGCCATCAAATACGACCTAAGGAACCATAGTAACCACCCCGCCATGATCGTTCCTTAGTTTTTGCGTTTTTCGGCCAAACAACTAGAATTCCGTGCAATTTCCATTTTTTGTGTGTTATAGCCCACGCCTTCCGAGTGGTCCCGGGACCTCCTGACCTCTATCGCCTAAAATTTTTTCGGACTATCAAATACGACCTTAGGAACCATAGTATCCGCCCCGCCATGATCGTTCCTCATTTTTTGCGTTTTTCGGCCAAACAACTAGAATTCCGCGTGATTCCCATATTTTTGTGTGTTATAGCCCACGCCTTCCGAGTGATCCCGGGACCTCTGGACCCCTATCGCCTAATATTTTTACGGACTATCAAATAAGGCCTAAGGAACCATAGTCACCACCCCGCCATGATCGTTCCTCATTTTTTGCGTTTTTCGGCCAAACAACTAGAATTCTGCGCGATTCCCATATTTTTATGTGTTATAGCCCACGCCTTCCGAGTGGTCCCGGGACCTCCGGACCCCTATCGCCTAATATTTTTCCAAACTATCAAATAAGACCAAAGGAACCATAGTCACCGCCCTGTCAAGATCTTTCCACATTTTTTGCATGTTACTGAAAAAGACCTAGAATTACGCCCGATTCCCATATTTTCGTGTGCTATACCCACGCCTTCCGAGTGGTCCCAAGAGCCGCGGACCCCGATCGCCTAAATATTTTTTCGGGCCGTCAAATACGACCTAAGGAACCATAGTAACCGCCCCGCCATCATCGTTTCTCATTTTTTGCCTTTTTCGGCCAAAAGACTAGAATTACACCCGATTCCCATATTTTCGTGTGCTATACCCATGCCTTCCAAGTGGTCCGGGGAACCGCGGACCCCGATGGCCTAAAAATATTCCGGACTATCAAATACGACCTAAGGAACCATAGTAACCACCCCGCCATCATCGTTTCTCATTTTTTGCATTTTTCGGCCAAAAAACTAGAATTACGCCCGATTCCCATATTTTCGTGTGCTTTAGCCCAGGCCTTCCAAGGGGTCCCGGGAACCCCGAACCCTGATCGCCTAAAAATTTTCTGGGCCATCAAATACGACCTAAGGAACCATAGTAACCACCCCGCCATGATCGTTCCTCATTTTTTGCGTTTTTCGGCCAAACAACTAGAATTCCGCGCGATTCCCATATTTTTGTGTGTTATAGCCCACGCCTTCCGAGTGGTCCCGGGACCTCCTGACCCCTATCGCCTAATATTTTTCCGGACTATCAAATACGACCTAAGGAACCATAGTATCCGCCCCGCCATGATCGTTCCTCATTTTTTGCGTTTTTCGGCCAAACAACTAGAATTCCGCGCGATTCCCATATTTTTGTGTGTTATAGCCTACGCCTTCCGAGTGGTCCCGGGACCTCCGGACCCCTATCGCCTAATATTTTTCTGGATTATCTAATAAGACCAAAGGAACCATAGTCACCGCCCTGTCAAGATCTTACCACATTTTTTGCATGTTACTAAAAAAGACCTAGAATTTCGCCCGATTCCCATATTTTCGTGTGCTATACCCACGCATTCCGAGTGGTCCCAAGAGCCGCGGAACCCGATCGCCAAAAAATTTTCCGGGCAATCAAATACGACCTAAGGAACCATAGTATCCGCCCCGCCATGATCATTCCTTATTTTTTGCGTTTTTCGGCCAAACAACAAGAATTCCGCGCGATTCCCATATTTTAGTGTACTATATAGCCCACACCTTCCGAGTGGTCCCGGGACCTCCTGACCCCTATCGCCTAAAATTTTTTCGGACTATCAAATACGACCTAAGGAACCGTAGTATCCACCCCGCCATGATCGTTCCTCATTTTTTGTGTTTTTCGGCCAAACAACTAGAATTCCGCGCGGTCCTATATTTTTGTGTGTTTTAGCCCACGCCTTCCGAGTGGTCCCGGGTCTCCAGACCCCTATCGCCTAAAATTTTTTCGGACTATCAAATAAGACCTAAGGAACCATAGTCACCGCCCAGTCATGATTGTTCCTAGTTTTTTCTGTTTTTGGCCAAAAAACTAGAATTCCGCGCGATTCCCATATTTCCGTGTCCTATAGCCCACGCCTTCCAAGTGAACCCGGGAACTCCGGACCCCTATCGCCTAAAATTTTTCCGGACTATCAAATACGACCTAAGGAACCATAGTCACCGCCCAGCTATGGTCGTTCCTCATTTTTTGTGTTTTTCGGCAAAACAACTAGAATTCCGCGCGATCCCATATTTTTGGGTGTTATAGCCCACGCCTTCCGAGTGGTCCTGGGTCTCCGGACCCCTATCGCCTAAAATTTTTTCGGACTATCAAATAAGACCTAAGGAACCATAGTCACCGCCCAGCCATGATCGTTCCTAGTTTTTGCTGTTTTTCGGCCAAAAAACTAGAATTCCGCGCGATTCCCATATTTTCGTGTCCTATAGCCCACGCCTTCCAAGTGAACCCGGGAACTCCGGACCCCTATCGCCTAAAATTTTTCTGGACTATCAAATATGACCTAAGGAACCATAGTCACCTCCCAGCCATGATCATTCCTCATTTGTTGCGTTTTTTGGCCAAAAAACTAGAATTCCGCTCGATTACAATATTTTTGTGTGCTATTGCCCACCCTTCCAAGTGGTTCCGGGATCCCCGGACCCCGATCGCCTAAAAATTTTCCGGGCCGTCAAATATGACCTAAGGAACCATAGTAACCGCCCCGCCATCATCGTTTCTCATTTTTTGCATTTTTCGGCTAAAAAACTAGAATTACGCCCGATTCCCATATTTTCGTGTGCTATACCCACGCCTTCCAAGTGGTCCGGGGAGCCGTGGACCCCGATCGCCTAAAAATTTTCCGGACTATCAAATACGAACTAAGGTACCATAGTCACCGCCCCACCATGATCGTTCCAAATGCTTTGCATTTTTCGGCCAAAAAATAGAACTCTGCGCGATTTGCATATTTTAGTGTGCTATAGCTTACACCTTCCGAGTGGTCCCGGGAGCCGTGGACCCCTATCACCTAAAATTTTTCCGAGCCATCAAATACGACCTAAGGAACCATAGTCACCGCCCCGCCATGATCGTTCCTCATTTATTGCGTTTTTCGGCCAAAAAACTAAAATTCCGCTCGATTACCATATTTTTGTGTGCTATTGCCCACGCCTTCCGAGTGGGCCGGGCCGCCGGTCTCGGATCACCTAAAAAATTTTCGGGACATCAATTAAGACCTAAGGAACTATAGTCACCGCCTCGCCATGATCGTTCCTCATTTTTTGCATTTTTTGGCCAAAAAACTAGAATTCCGCGCGATTCCCATATTTTTGTGTGTTATATAGCCCACACCTTCCGAGTGGTCCCGGGACCTCCGGACCCCTATCGCCTAAAATTTTTCCGAACTATAAAATACGACCTAAGGAACCATAGTATCCGCCCCGCCATGATCGTTCCTCATTTTTTGTGTTTTTCGGCCAAACAACTAGAATTCTGCGCGATCCCATATTTTTGTGTGTTATAGCCCATGCCTTCCGAGTGGTCCCGGGTCTCCGGACCCCTATCGCCTAAAATTTTTTCGGACTATCAAATAAGACCTAAGGAACCATAGTCACCGCCCAGCCATGATCGTTCCTAGTTTTTTCTGTTTTTCGGCCAAAAAAGTAGAATTCCGCGCGATTCCCATATTTTCGTGTCCTATAGCCCACGCCTTCCAAGTGAACCCGGGAACTCCGGACCCCTATCACCTAAATTTTTTCCGGACTATCAAATATGACCTAAGGAACCATAGTCACCTCCCAGCCATGATCATTCCTCATTTGTTGCGTTTTTTGGCCAAAAAACTTGAATTCCGCCCGATTACAATATTTTTGTGTGCTATTGCCCACCCTTCCAAGTGGTTCCGGGATCCCCGGACCCCGATCGCCTAAAAATTTTCCGGGCCGTCAAATACGACCTAAGGAACCATAGTAACCGCCCCGCCATCATCGTTTCTCATTTTTTGCATTTTTCGGCCAAAAAACTAGAATTACGCCCGTTTCCCATATTTTCGTGTGCTATACCCACGCCTTCCAAGTGGTCCGGGGAGCCGCGGACCCCGATCGCCTAAACATTTTCCGGACTATCAAATACGACGTAAGGTACCATAGTCACCGCCCCACCATGATCGTCCCAAATGCTTTGCATTTTTCGGCCAAAAAAATAGAACTCCGCGCGATTTGCATATTTTAGTGTGCTATAGCTTACACCTTCCGAGTGGTCCCGGGAGCCGTGGACCCCGATCGCCTAAAATTTTTCTGGGCCATCAAATACGACCTAAGGAACCATAGTCACCACCCCGCCATGATCGTTCCTCATTTATTGCATTTTTCGGCCAAATAACTAGAATTCCGCTCGATTACCATATTTTTGTGTGCTATTGCCCACGCCTTCCGAGTGGGCCGGGCCGCCGGTCTCGGATCACCTAAAAAAATTTCGGGACATCAATTAAGACCTAAGGAACTATAGTCACCGCCTCGCCATGATCGTTCCTCATTTTTTGCATTTTTTGGCCAAAACACTAGAATTCCGCCCGATTCCCATATTTTTGTGTGCTATCGCCCACGCCTTCCGAGTGGGTCGGGCCCCCGGAGCCGGATCGCCTAAAAATTTTTCGGACTATCAAATACGACCTAAGGAACCATAGTCACCGCCCCGCCATGATCGTTCCTAGTCTTTTGCATTTTTCAGCCAAAAAACTAGAATTTTGCGCGATTTCCATATTTTCGTGTGCTTTAGCCCACGCCTTCCAAGGGGTCCCGGGAACCCCGAACCCCGATCGCCTAAAATTTTCCGGGCCATCAAATATGACCTAAGGAACCATAGTAACCACCCCGCCATGATCGTTCCTCATTTTTGCGTTTTTCGGCCAAACAACTAGAATTCAGAGCGATTCCTATATTTTTGTGTGTTATAGCCCACGCCTTCCGAGTGGTCCCGGGACCTCCTGACCCCTATCGCCTAAAATTTTTACGGACTATCAAATAAGGCCTAAGGAACCATAGTCACCGCCCCGCCATGATCGTTCCTCATTTTTTGCGTTTTTCGGCCAAAAAACTAGAATTTCGCGCGATTTCCATATTTTCGTATGCTTTAGCCCACGCCTTCCAAGGGGTCCCGGGAATCCCGAACCCCGATCGCCTAAAAATTTTCTGGGCCATCAAATACGACCTAAGGAACCATAGTAACCACCCCGCCATGATCGTTCCTCATTTTTTGCGTTTTTCGGCCAAACAACTAGAATTTTGCGCGATTCCCATATTTTTGTGTGTTATAACCCACGCCTTCCGAGTGGTCCCGGGACCTCCTGACCCTTATCGCCTAATATTTTTCCGGACTATCAAATACGACCTAAGGATCCATAGTATCCGCCCCGCCATGATCGTTCCTCATTTTTTGCGTTTTTCGGCCAAACAACTAGAATTCCGCGCGATTCCCATATTTTTGTGTGTTATAGCCTACGCCTTCCGAGTGGTCCCGGGACCTCCGGACCCCTATCGCCTTATATTTTTCTGGACTATCAAATAAGACCAAAGGAACCATAGTCACCGCCCTGTCAAGATCTTTCCACATTTTTTGCATGTTACTGAAAAAGACCTAGAATTACGCCCGATTCCCATATTTTCGTGTGCTATACCCACGCCTTCCAAGTGGTCCGGGGAGCCGCGGACCCCGATCGCCTAAAAATTTTCCGGACTATCAAATAAAACCTACGGTACCATAGTTCCCGCCCCACCATGATCGTTCCAAATGCTTTGCATTTTTCGGCCAAAAAAATAGAACTCTGCGCGATTTGCATATTTTAGTGTGCTATAGCTTACATCTTCCGAGTGGTCCCGGGAGCCGTGGACCCCTATCACCTAAAATTTTTCCGGGCCATCAAATACGACCTAAGGAACCATAGTCACCGCCCCGCCATGATCGTTCCTCATTTATTGCATTTTTCGGCCAAAAAACTAGAATTCCGGTCGATTACCATAGTGTTGTGTGCTATTGCCCACGCCTTCCGAGTGGGCCGGGCCGCCGGTCTCGGATCACCTAAAAAATTTTCGGGACATCAATTAAGACCTAAGGAACTATAGTCACCGCCTCGCCATGATCGTTCCTCATTTTTTGCATTTTTTGGCCAAAAAACTAGAATTCCGCGCGATTCCCATATTTTTGTGTGTTATATAGCCCACACCTTCCGAGTGGTCCCGGGACCTCCGGACCCCTATCGCCTAAAATTTTTCCGAACTATAAAATACGACCTAAGGAACCATAGTATCCGCCCCGCCATGATCGTTCCTCATTTTTTGTGTTTTTCGGCCAAACAACTTGAATTCCGCGCGATCCCATATTTTTGTGTGTTATAGCCCACGCCTTCCGAGTGGTCCCGGGTCTCCGGACCCCTATCGCCTAAAATTTTTTCAGACTATCAAATAAGACCTAAGGAACTATATTCACCGCCCAGCCATGATCGTTCCTTGTTTTTTCTGTTTTTCGGCCAAAAAACTAGAATTCCGCGCGATTCCCATATTTTCGTGTCCTATAGCCCACGCCTTCCAAGTGAACCCGGGAACTCCGGACCCCTATCGCCTAAAATTTTTCCGGACTATCAAATATGGCCTAAGGAACCATAGTCACCTCCCAGCCATGATCATTCCTCATTTGTTGCGTTTTTTGGCCAAAAAACTAGAATTCCGCCCGATTACAATATTTTTGTGTGCTATTGCCCACCCTTCCAAGTGGTTCCGGGATCCCCGGACCCCGATCGCCTAAAATTTTTCCGGGCCGTCAAATACGACCTAAGGAACCATCGTAACCGCCCCGCCATCATCGTTTCTCATTTTTTGCATTTTTCGGCCAAAAAACTAGAATTACGCCCGATTCCCATATTTTCGTGTGCTATTCCCACGCCTTCCAAGTGGTCCGGGGAGCCGCGGACCACGATTGCCTAAAAATTTTCCGGACTATCAAATACAACCAAAGGTACCATAGTCACCGCCCCACCATGATCGTTCCAAATGCTTTGCATTTTTCGGCCAAAAAACTAGAACTCCGCGCGATTTGCATATTTTAGTGTGCTATAGCTTACGCCTTCCGAGTGGTCCCGGGAGCCGTGGACCCCGATCGCCTAAAATTTTCCGGGCCATCAAATATGACCTAAGGAACCATAGTCACCGCCCCGCCATGATCGTTCCTCATGTATTGCGTTTTTCGGCCAAAAAACTAGAATTCCGCTCGATTACCATATTTTTGTGTGCTATTGCCCACGCCTTCCGAGTGGGCCGGGCCGCCGGTCTCGGATCACCTAAAAAATTTTCGGGACATCAATTAAGACCTAAGGAACTATAGTCACCGCCTCGCCATGATCGTTCCTCATTCTTTGCATTTTTTGGCCAAAAAACTAGAATTCCGCGCGATTCCCATATTTTTGTGTGTTATATAGCCCACACCTTCCGAGTGGTCCCGGGACCTCCGGACCCCTATCGCCTAAAATTTTTCCGGACAATAAAATACGACCTAAGGAACCATAGTATCCGCCCCGCCATGATCGTTCCTCATTTTTTGTGTTTTTCGGCCAAACAACTAGAATTCCGCGCGATCCCATATTTTTGTGTGTTATAGCCCACGCCTTCCGAGTGGTCCCGGGTCTCCGGACCTCTATCGCCTAAAATTTTTTCAGACTATCAAATAAGACCTAAGGAACCATAGTCACCGCCCAGCCATGATCGTTCCTAGTTTTTTCTGTTTTTCGGCCAAAAAACTAGAATTCCGCGCGATTCCCTTATTTTCGTGTCCTATAGCCCACTCCTTCCAAGTGAACCCGGGAACTCCGGACCCCTATCGCCTAAAATTTTTCCGGACTATCAAATATGACCTAAGGAACCATAGTCACCTCCCAGCCATGATCATTCCTCATTTGTTGCATTTTTTGGCCAAAAAACTAGAATTCCGCCCGATTACAATATTTTTGTGTGTTATTGCCCACCCTTCCAAGTGGTTCCGGGATCCCCAGACCCCGATTGCCTAAAATTTTTCCGGGCCGTCAAATACGACCTAAGGAACCATAGTAACCACCCCGCCATCATCGTTTCTCATTTTTTGCATTTTTCGGCCAAAAAACTAGAATTACGCCCGATTCCCATATTTTCGTGTGCTATTCCCACGCCTTCCAAGTGGTCCGGGGAGCCGCGGACCACGATTGCCTAAAAATTTTCCGGACTATCAAATACAACCAAAGGTACCATAGTCACCGCCCCACCATGATCTTTCCAAATGCTTTGCATTTTTCGGCCAAAAACTAGAACTCCGCGCGATTTGCATATTTTAGTGTGCTATAGCTTACGCCTTCCGAGTGGTCCCGGGAGCCGTGGACCCCGATCGCCTAAAATTTTCTGGGCCATCAAATATGACCTAAGGAACCATAGTCACCGCCCCGCCATGGTCGTTCCTCATTTATTGCATTTTTCGGCCAAAAAACTAGAATTCCGCTCGATTACCATATTTTTGTGTGCTATTGCCCACGCCTTCCGTGTGGGCCGGGCCACCGGTCTCGGATCACCTAAAAAAATTTCGGGTCATCAATTAAGACCTAAGGAACCATAGTCACCGCCTCGCCATGATCGTTCCTCATTTTTTGCATTTTTTGGCCAAAAAACTAGAATTTCGCCCGATTCCCATATTTTTATGTGCTATCGCCCACGCCTTCCGAGTGGGTCGGGCCCCCCGGAGCCGGATCGCCTAAAAATTTTCCAGACTATCAAATACGACCTAAGGAACCATAGTCACCGCCCCATCATGATCGTTCCTAGTATTTTGCATTTTTCATCCAAAAAACTAGAATTCCGTGCGATTTCCATATTTTCGTGTGCTTTAGCCCACGCCTTCCAAGGGGTCCCGGGAACCCCGAACCCCGATCGCCTAAAAAATTTCCGGGCCATCAAATACGACCTAAGGAACCACAGTAACCACCCCGCCATGATCATTCCTCATTTTTTGCATTTTTCGGCCAAACAACTAGAATTCTGTGCGATTCCCATTTTTTGTGTGTTATAGCCCACGCCTTCCGAATGGTCCCGGGACCTCCTGACCCCTATCGCCTAAATTTTTTCCGGATTATCAAATACGACCTAAGGAACCGTAGTATCCGCCCCGCCATGATCGTTCCTCATTTTTTGCGTTTTTAGGCCAAACAACTAGAATTCCGCGCGATTCCCATATTTTTGTGTGTTATAGCCCACGCCTTCCGAGTGATCCCGGGACCTCCGGACCCCTATCGCCTAATATTTTTACGGACTATCAAATAAGGCCTAAGGAACCATAGTCACCGCCCCGCCATGATCGTTCCTTATTTTTTGCGTTTTTCGGCCAAACAACTAGAATTCCGCGCGATTCCCATATTTTTGTGTGTTATAGCCCACGCCTTCCGAGTGGTCCCGGGACCTCCGGACCTCTGTCGCCTAATATATTTCCGGACTATCAAATAAGACCAAAGGAACCATAGTCACCGCCCTATCAAGATCTTTCCACATTTTTTGCATGTTACTAAAAAAGACCTAGAATTACGCCCGATTCCCATATTTTCGTGTGCTATACCCACGCCTTCCAAGTGGTCCGGGGAGCCGCGGACCCCCGATGGCCTAAAATTTTTCCAGACTATCAAATACGACCTAAGGTACCATAGTCACTGCCCCACCATGATCGGTCCAAATGCTTTGCATTTTTCGGCCAAAAAACTAGAACTCCGCGCGATTTGCATATTTTAGTGTGCTATAGTTTACGCCTTCCGAGTGGTCCCGGGAGCCGTGGACCCCGATCGCCTAAAATTTTTCGGGCCATCAAATATGACCTAAGGAACAATAGTAACCACCCCGCCATGATCGTTCCTCATTTTTGCGTTTTTTGGCCAAACAACTAGAATTCAACGCGATTCCCATATTTTTGTGTGTTATAGCCCACGCCTTCCGAGTGGTCCCGGGACCTCCTGACCCCTATCGCCTAAAATTTTTCCGGACTATCAAATACGACCTAAGGAACCATTGTATCCGCCCTACCATGATCGTTCCTCATTTTTTGCGTTTTTTGGCCAAACAACTAGAATTCCGCGCGATTCCCATATTTTTGTGTGTTATAGCCCACGCCTTCCGAGTGTTCCCGGGACCTCCGGACCCCTATTGCCTAATATTTTTCCGAACTATCAAATAAGACCAAAGGAACCATAGTCACCGCCCTGTCAAGATCTTTCCACATTTTTTGCATGTTACTGAAAAAGACCTAGAATTTCGCCTGATTCCCATATTTTCGTGTGCTATACCCACGCATTCCGAGTGGTCCCAAGAGCCGCGGACCCCGATCGCCTAAAAATTTTCGGGCAATCAAATACGACCTAAGGAACCATAGTATCCGCCCCGCCATGATCGTTCCTTATTTTTTACATTTTTCGGCCAAACAACTAGAATTCCGCGCGATTCCCATATTTTAGTGTGTTATATAGCCCACACCTTCCGAGTGGTCCCGGGACCTCCGGACCCCTATCGCCTAAAAATTTTCCGGACTATCAAATACGACCTAAGGAACCGTAGTATCCGCCCCGCCATGATCGTTCCTCATTTTTTGCGTTTTTAGGCCAAACAACTAGAATTCCGCGCGATTCCCATATTTTTGTGTGTTATAGACCACGCCTTCCGAGTGATCCCGGGACCTCCGGACCCCTATCGCCTAATATTTTTATGGACTATCAAATAAGGCCTAAGGAACCATAGTCACCGCCCCGCCATGATCGTTCCTCATTTTTTGCGTTTTTCGGCCAAGCAACTAGAATTACGCGTGATTCCCATATTTTTGTGTGTTATAGCACACGCCTTCCGATTGGTCCCGGGACCTCCGGACCTCTATCGCCTAATATATTTCCGGACTATCAAATAAGACCAAAGGAACCATAGTCACCGCCCTGTCAAGATCTTTCCACATTTTTTGCATGTTACTGAAAAAGACCTAGAATTACACCCGATTCCCATATTTTCGTGTGCTATACCCACGCCTTCCAAGTGGTCCGGGGAGCCGCGGACCCCGATGGCCTAAAATTTTTCCAGACTATCAAATACGACCTAAGGTACCATAGTCACCGCCCCACCATGATCGGTCCAAATGCTTTGCATTTTTCAGCCAAAAAACTAGAACTTCGCGCGATTTGCATATTTTAGTGTGCTATAGTTTACGCCTTCCGAGTGGTCTCGGGAGCCGTGGACCCCGATCGCCTAAAATTTTCCGGGCCATCAAATATGACCTAAGGAACCATAGTAACCACCCCGCCATGATCGTTCCTCATTTGTTGCGTTTTTCGGCCAAAAAACTAGAATTCCGCCCGATTACAATATTTTTGTGTGCTATTGCCCACCCTTCCAAGTGGTTCCGGGATCCCCGGACCCCGATCGCCTAAAAATTTTCCGGGCCGTCAAATACGACCTAAGGAACCATAGTAACCGCCCCGCCATCATCGTTTCTCATTTTTTGCATTTTTCGGCCAAAAAACTAGAATTCCGCCCGATTTCCATATTTT
Source organism: Nicotiana tomentosiformis (assembly GCF_000390325.3). Taxonomy (NCBI): domain Eukaryota; kingdom Viridiplantae; phylum Streptophyta; class Magnoliopsida; order Solanales; family Solanaceae; genus Nicotiana; species Nicotiana tomentosiformis. The sequence goes on from NW_027174565.1 coordinate 1,037,965, forward strand.
TGTGTGCTATCGCCCACGCCTTCCGAGTGGTCCCGGGAACCCCGAACCCCGATCGCCTAAAATTTTTCGGGCCATCAAATATGACATAAGGAACCATAGTAACCACCCCGCCATGATCGTTCCTCACTTTTGCATTTTTTGGCCAAACAACTAGAATTCAGCGCGATTCCCATATTTTTGTGTGTTATAGCCCACGCCTTCCGAGTGGTCCCGGGACCTCCTGACCCCAATCGCCTATAATTTTTACGGACTATCAAATAAGGCCTAAGGAACCATAGTCACCGCCCCGCCATGATCGTTCCTCATTTTTTGCGTTTTTCGGCCAAACAACTAGAATTCCACGCGATTCCCATATTTTAGTGTGTTATAGCCCACGCCTTCCGAGTGGTCCCGGGACCTCCTGATCCCTATCGCCTAATATTTTTCCGGACTATCAAATACGACCTAAGGAACCATAGTATCCGCCCCGCCATGATCGTTCCTCATTTTTTGCGTTTTTCGGCCAAACAACTAGAATTCCGCGCGATTCCCATATTTTTGTGTGTTATAGCCTACGCCTTCCGAGTGGTCCCGGGACCTCCGGACCCCTATCGCCTAATATTTTTTGCATGTTACTGAAAAAGACCTAGAATTTCGCGCGATTTCCATATTTTCGTGTGCTTTAGCCCACGCCTTCCAAGGGGTCCAGGGAACCCCGAACCCCGATCGCCTAAAAATTTTCTGGGCCATCAAATACGACCTAAGGAACCATAGTAACCACCCCGCCATGATCGTTCCTCATTTTTTGCATTTTTCGGCCAAACAACTAGAATTCCGCGCGATTCCCATATTTTTGTGTGTTATAGCCCACGCCTTCCGAGTGGTCTCGGGACCTCCTGACCCCTATTGCCTAATATTTTTCCGGACTATCAAATACGACCTAAGGAACCATAGTATCCGCCCCGCCATGATCGTTCCTCATTTTTTGCGTTTTTCGGCCAAACAACTAGAATTCCGCGCGATTCCCATATTTTAGTGTGTTATAGCCTACGCCTTCCGAGTGGTCCCGAGACCTCCGGACCCCTATCGCCTAATATTTTTCTGGACTATCAAATAAGACCAAAGGAACCATAGTCTCCGCCCTGTCAAGATCTTTCCTCATTTTTTGCATTTTTCGGCCAAAAAACTAGAATTACGCCCGATTCCCATATTTTCGTGTGCTATACCCACGCCTTCCAAGTGGTCCGGGGAGCCGCGGACCCCGATCGCCTAAAAATTTTCCGGACTATCAAATACGACCTAAGGTACCATAGTCACCGCCCCACCATGATCGTTCCAAATGCTTTGCATTTTTCGGCCAAAAAACTAGAACTCCGCGCGATTTGCATATTTTAGTGTGCTATAGCTTACGCCTTCCGAGTGGTCCCGGGAGCCGTGGACCCCGATCGCCTAAAATTTTCCGGGCCATCAAATACGACCTAAGGAACCATAGTCACCGCCCCGCCATGATCGTTCCTCATTTTTGCGTTTTTCAGCCAAACAACTAGAATTCAGCGCGATTCCCATATTTTTGTGTGTTATAGCCCACGCCTTCCGAGTGGTCCCGGGTCCTCCTGACCCCTATCGCCTAAAATTTTACTGGACTATCAAATACGACCTAAGGAACCATAGTATCCGCTCCACCATGATCGTTCCTCATTTTTTGCGTTTTTCGGCCAAACAACTAGAATTCCGCGCGATTCCCATATTTTTGTGTGTTATAGCCCACGCCTTCCGAGTGTTCCCGGGACCTCCGGACCCCTATCGCCTAATAATTTTTCCGGACTATCAAATAAGACCAAAGGAACCATAGTCACCGCCCTTTTATGATCTTTCCATATTTTTTGCATGTTACTGAAAAAGACCTAGAATTTCGCCCGATTCCCATATTTTCGTGTGCTATACCCACGCATTCCGAGTGGTCCCAAGAGCCGCGGACCCCGATCTCCTAAAAACTTTGCGGGCAATCAAAAACGACCTAAGGAACCATAGTATCCGCCCCGCCATGATCGTTCCTTATTTTTTGCGTTTTTCGGCCAAACAACTAGAATTCCGCGCGATTGCCATATTTTTGTGTGTTATATAGCCCACGCCTTCCGAGTGGTCCCGGGAACTCCTGACCCCTATCGCCTAATATTTTTTCGGACTATCAAATACGACCTAAGGAACCATAGTATCCGCCCCGCCATGATCGTTCCTCATTTTTTGCGTTTTTCGGCCAAACAACTAGAATTCTGCGCGATTCCCATATTTTTGTGTGTTATAGCCTACGCCTTCCGAGGGGTCCCGGGACCTCCGGACCCCTATCGCCTAATATTTTTCTGGACTATCAAATAAGACCAAAGGAACCATAGTCACCGCCCTGTCAAGATCTTTCCATATTTTTTGCATGTTACTGAAAAAGACCTAGAATTACGCCCGATTCCCATATTTTTGTGTGCTATACCCACGCCGTCCAAGTGGTCCGGGGAGCCGCGGACCCCGATCGCCTAAAAATTTTCCGGACTATCAAATACGACCTAAGGTACCATAGTCACCGCCCCGCCATGATCGTTCTAAATGCTTTGCATTTTTCGGCCAAAAAACTAGAACTCCGCGCGATTTGCATATTTTAGTGTGCTATAGCTTACGCCTTCCGAGTGGTCCCGGGAGCCGTGGACCCCGATCGCCTAAATTTTTCCTGGCCATCAAATATGACCTAAGGAACCATAGTAACCACCCCGCCATGATCATTCCTCATTTTTGCATTTTTCGGCAAAACAACTAGAATTCAGCGCGATTCCCATATTTTTGTGTGTTATAGCCCATGCCTTCCGAGTGGTCTCGGGTCCTCATGACCCCTATCGCCTAAAAATTTTCCGGACTATCAAATACGACCTAAGGAACCATAGTATCCGCCCCACCATGAGCGTTCCTCATTTTTTGCATTTTTCGGCCAAACAACTAGAATTTCGCGCGATTCCCATATTTTTTTGTGTTATAGCCCACGCCTTCCGAGTGTTCCCGGGACCTCCGGACCCCTATCGCCTAATATTTTTCCGGACTATCAAATAAGACCAAAGGAACCATAGTCACCGCCTTATCAAGATCTTTCCACATTTTTTGCATGTTACTGAAAAAGACCTAGAATTTCGCCCGATTCCCATATTTTCGTGTGCTATACCCACGCATTCCGAGTGGTCGCAAGATCCGCGAACCCCGATCGCCTAAAAAATTTCCGGGCAATCAAAAACGACCTAAGGAACCATAGTATCCGCCCCGCCATGATCGTTCCTTATTTTTTGCATTTTTCGGCCAAACAACTAGAATTCCGCGCGATTCCCATATTTTTGTGTGTTATATAGCCCACACCTTCCGAGTGGTCCCGGGACCTCCGGACCCCTATCGCCTAAAATTTTTCCGAACTATCAAATATGACCTAAGGAACCATAGTATCCGCCCCGCAATGATCGTTCCTCATTTTTTGTGTTTTTCGGCCAAACAACTAGAATTTCGCGCGATCCCATATTTTTGTGTCTTATAGCCCACGCCTTCCGAGTGGTCCCGGGTCTCCGGACCCCTATCGCCTAAAATTTTTTCGGACTATCAAATAAGACCTAAGGAACCATAGTCACCGCCCAGCCATGATCGTTCCTAGTTTTTTCTGCTTTTCGGCCAAAAAACTAGAATTCCGTGCGATTCCCATATTTTCGTGTCCTATAGCCCACGCCTTCCAAATGAACCCGGGAACTCCGGACCCCTATCGCCTAAAAATTTTCCGGACTATCAAATATGACCTAAGGAACCATAGTCACCGCCCAGCCATGATCATTCCTCATTTGTTGCATTTTTCGGCCAAACAACTAGAATTCCGCGCGATTCCCATATTTTTGTGTGTTATAGCCCACGCCTTCCGAGTGTTCCTGGGACCTCCGGACCCCTATCGCCTAATATTTTTCCGGACTATCAAATAAGACCAAAGGAACCATAGTCACCGCCCTGTCAAGATCTTTCCACATTTTTTGCATGTTACTGAAAAAGACCTAGAATTTCGCCCGATTCCCATATTTTCGTGAGCTATACCCACGCATTCCGAGTGGTCCCAAGAGCCGCGGACCCCGATAGCCTAAAAATTTCCGGGCAATCAAAAACGACCTAAGGAACCATAGTATCCGCCCCGCCATGATCATTCCTTATTTTTTGCGTTTTTCGGCCAAACAACTAGAATTCCGCGCGATTCCCATATTCTTGTGTGTTATATAGCCCACACCTTCCGAGTGGTCCCGGGACCTCCGGACCCCTATCGCCTAAAATTTTTCCGGACTATCAAATACGACCTAAGGAACCATAGTATCCGCCCCGCCATGTTCGTTCCTTATTTTTTGCGTTTTTCGGCCAAACAACTAGAATTCCGCGCGATTCCCATATTTTTGTGTGTTATAGCCCACGCCTTCCGAGTGGTCCCGGGACCTCCTGACCCCTATCGCCTAATATTTTTCCGGACTATCAAATACGACCTAAGGAACCATAGTATCCGCCCCGCCATGATCGTTCCTCATTTTTTGCGTTTTTCGGCCAAACAACTAGAATTCCGCGCGATTCCCATATTTTTGTGTGTTATAGCCTACGCCTTCCGAGTGGTCCCGGGACCTCCGGACCCCTATCGCCTAATATTTTTCTGGACTATCAAATAAGACCAAAGGAACCATAGTCACCGCCCTGTCAAGATATTTCCATATTTTTTGCATGTTACTGAAAAAGACCTAGAATTACGCCCGATTCCCATATTTTTGTGTGCTATACCCACGCCTTCCAAGTGGTCCGGGGAGCCGCGGACCCCGATCACCTAAAAATTTTCCGGACTATCAAATACGACCTAAGGTACCATAGTCACCGCCCCGCCATGATCTTTCTAAATGCTTTGCATTTTTCGGCCAAAAAACTAGAACTCCGCGCGATTTGCATATTTTAGTGTGCTATAGCTTACGCCTTCCGAGTGGTCTCGGGAGCCGTGGACCCCGATCGCCTAAATTTTTCCGGGCCATCAAATATGACCTAAGGAACCATAGTAACCACCCCGCCATGATCGTTCCTCATTTTTGCGTTTTTCGGCCAAACAACTAGAATTCAGCGCGATTCCCATATTGTTGTGTGTTATAGCCCACGCCTTCCGAGTGGTCCCGGGTCCTCCTAACCCATATCGCCTAAAAATTTTCCGGACTATCAAATACGACCTAAGGAACCATAGTATCCGCCCCACCATGAGCGTTCCTCATTTTTTGTGTTTTTCGGCCAAACAACTAGAATTCCGCGCGATTCCCATATTTTTGTGTATTATAGCCCACGCCTTCCGAGTGTTCCCGGGACCTCCGGACCCCTATCGCCTAATATTTTTCCAGACTATCAAATAAGACCAAAGGAACCATAGTCACCGCCCTATCAAGATCTTTCCACATTTTTTGCATGTTACTGAAAAAGACCTAGAATTTCGCCCGATTCCCATATTTTCGTGTGCTATACCCACGCATTCCGAGTGGTCCCAAGAGCCGCGGACCCCGATCGCCTAAAATTTTTCCGGGCAATCAAATACGACCTAAGGAACCATAGTATCCGCCCCGCCATGATCGTTCCTTATTTTTTGCGTTTTTCGGCCAAACAACTAGAATTTCGCGCGATTCCCATATTTTTGTGTGTTATATAGCCCACACCTTCCGAGTGGTCCCGGGACCTCCGGACCCCTATCGCCTAAAATTTTTCCGGACTATCAAATACAACCTAAGGAACCATAGTATCCGCCCCGCAATGATCGTTCCTCATTTTTTGTGTTTTTCGGCCAAACAACTAGAATTCCGCGCGATTCCATATTTTTGTGTGTTATAGCCCACGCCTTCCGAGTGGTCCCGGGTCTCCGGACCCCTATCGCCTAAAAGTTTTTCGGACTATCAAATAAGACCTAAGGAACCATAGTCACCGCCCAGCCATGATAGTTCCTAGTTTTTTCTGTTTTTCGGCCAAAAAACTAGAATTCCGCGCGATTCCCATATTTTCGTGTCCTATAGCCCACGCCTTCCAAATGAACAAGGGAACTCCGGACCCCTATCGCCTAAAATTTTTCCGGACTATCAAATATGACCTAAGGAACCATAGTCACCACCCAGCCATGATCATTCCTCATTTGTTGCGTTTTTCGGCCAAAAAACTAGATTTCCGCCCGATTATAATTTTTTTGTGTGCTATTGCCCATCCTTCCAAGTGGTTCCGGGATCCCCCGACCCCGATCGCCTAAAATTTTTCCGGGCCGTCAAATACGACCTAAGGAACCATAGTAACCTCCCCGCCATCATCGTTTCTCATTTTTTGCATTTTTCGACCAAGAAACTAGAATTACGCCCGATTCCCATATTTTCGTGTGCAATACCCACGCCTTCCAAGTGGTCCGGGGAGCCGCGGACCCCTTTCGCCTAAAAGTTTTCCGGACTATCAAATACGACCTAAGGTACCATAGTCACCGCCCCTCCATGATCGTTCGAAATGCTTTGCATTTTTCGGCCAAAAAAATAGAACTCCGCGCGATTTGCATATTTGAGTGTGTTATAGCTTACACCTTCCGAGTGGTCCCGGGAGCCGTGGACCCTGATCGCCTAAAATATTTCCGGGCCATCAAATACGACCTAAGGAACCATAGTCACCTCCCCGCCATGATCGTTCCTCATTTATTGTGTTTTTCGGCCAAAAAACTAGAATTCCGCTCGATTACCATATTTTTGTGTCCTATTGCCCACGCCTTCCGAGTGGGCCGGGCCGCCGGTCTCGAATCACCTAAAAAATTTTCGGGCCATCAATTAAGACCTAAGGAACTATAGTCACCGCCTGGCCATGATCGTTCCTCAATTTTTTGCATTTTTTGGCCAAAAAAACTAGAATTCCACCCGATTCCCATATTTTTGTGTGCTATCGCCCACGCCTTCCGAGTGGGTCGGGCCCCCAGGAGCCGGATCGCCTAAAAATTTTCTGGACTATAAAATACGACCTAAGGAACCATAGTCACCGCCCCTCCATGATCGTTCCTAGTCTTTTGCATTTTTCAGCCAAAAAACTAGAATTTCGCGCGATTTCCATATTTTCGTGTGCTTTAGCCCACGCCTTCCAAGGGGTCCCGGGAACCCCGAACCCCGATCGCCTAAATATTTTACGGGCCATCAAATACGACCTAAGGAACCATAGTAACCACCCCGCCATGATCATTCCTCATTTTTGCGTTTTTCGGCCAAACAAATAGAATTCCGCGCGATTCCCATATTTTTGTGTGTTATAGCCCACTCCTTCCGAGTGGTCCCGGGACCTCCTGACCCCTATCGCCTAAAAGTTTTTCGGACTATCAAATACGACCTAAGGAACCATAGTATCCGCCCCGCCATGATCGTTCCTCATTTTTTGCGTTTTTCGGCCAAACAACTAGAATTCCGCGCGATTCCCATATTTTTGTGTGTTATAGCCCACGCCTTCCGAGTGGTCCCGGGACCTCCGGACCCCTATCGCCTAATATTTTTCCGGACTATCAAATAAGACCAAAGGAACCATAGTCACCGCCCTGTCAAGATCTTTCCACATTTTTTGCATGTTACTGAAAAAGACCTAGAATTTGGCCCGATTCCCATATTTTCGTGTGCTATACCCACGCATTCCGAGTGGTCCCAAGAGCCGCGGACCCCGATCGCCTAAAATTTTTCCGGGCAATCAAATACGACCTAAGGAACCATAGTATTTGTCCCTCCATGATCGTTCCTTATTTTTTGGCCAAACAACTAGAATTCCGCGCGATTGCCATATTTTTGGGTGTTATAGCCCACACCTTCCGAGTGGTACCGGGACCTCCGGACCCCTATCGCCTAAAATTTTTTCGGACTATCAAATACGACCTAAGGAACCATAGTATCTGCCCCGCCATGATCGTTCATCATATTTTGTGTTTTTCGGCCAAACAACTATAATTCCGCGTGATCCCATATTTTTGTGTGTTATAGCCCACGCCTTCCGAGTGGTCCCGGGTCTTCGGACCCCTATCGCCTAATTTTTTTCTGGACTATCAAATAAGACCTAAGGAACCATAGTCACCGCCCAGCCATGATCGTTCCTAGTTTTTTCTGTTTTTCGGCCAAAAAACTAGAATTCCGCGCGATTCCCATATTTTCGTGTCCTATAGCCCACGCCTTCCAAGTGAACCCGGGAACTCCGGACCCCTATCGCCTAAAATTTTTTCGGACTATCAAATACGACCTAAGGAACCATAGTCACCGCCCAGCCATGATCATTCCTCATTTGTTGCGTTATCCGGCCAAAAAACTAGAATTCCGCCCGATTATAATTTTTTTGTTTGCTATTGCCCACGCTTCAAAGTGGTTCCGGCACCCCCAGACCCCGATCTCTTAAAATTTTTTCGGGCCGTCAAATACGACCTAAGGAACCATAGTAACCTCCCCGCCATCATCATTTCTCATTTTTTGCATTTTTCGGCCAAAAAACTAGAATTACGCCCGATTCCCATATTTTCGTGTGCTATACCCACGCCTTCCAAGTGGTCCGGGGAGCCGCTGACCCCGATCGCCTAAAATTTTTCCGGACTATAAAATACGACCTAATGAACTATATTATCCGTCCCTCCATGATCGTTCCTTATTTTTTGAATTTTTCAGCCAAACAACTAGAATTCTGCGCGATTGTCATATTTTTGTGTGTTATAGCCCACACCTTCCGAGTGGTCCCGGGACCTCCGGACCCCTATCGCCTAAAATTTTTCCGGACTATCAAATACGACCTAAGGAACCATAGTATCCACCCCGCCATGATCGTTCCTCATTTTTTGTGTTTTTCGGCCAAATAACTAGAATTCCGTGCGATCCCATATTTTTGCGTGGTCTATCCGAGTGGTCCCGGGTCTCCGGACCCCTATCGCCTAAATTTTTTCCGGACTATTAAATAAGAACTAAGGAACCATAGTCACCTCCCAACCAAGATCGTTCCTAGTTTTTTCTGTTTTTCGCCCAAACAACTAGAATTCCGCGCGATTCCCATATTTGTGTGTGTTATAGCCCACACCTTCCGAGTGGTCCCGGGACCTCCGGACCCCTATCGCCTAAAATTTGTCCGGACAATCAAATACGACCTAAGGAACCATAGTATCCGCCCCGCCATGATCGTTCCTCATTTTTTGTGTTTTTCGGCAAAACAACTAGAATTCCGCGCGATCCCATATTTTTGTGTGTTATAGCCCACGCCTTCCGAGTGGTCCAGGGGCTCCGGACCCGTATCGCCTAAAATTTTTTCCGGACTATCAAATAAGACCTAAGGAACCATAGTCACCACCAAGCCATGATCGTTCCTAGTTTTTTCTGTTTTTCGGCCAAAAAACTAGAATTCCGCGCGATTCCCATATTTTCGTGTCCTATAGCCCACGCCTTCCAAGTGAATCCGGGAACTCCGGACCCCTATCGCCTAAAAATTTTTCGGACTATCAAATACGACCTAAGGAACCATAGTCACTACCCAGCCATGATCATTCCTCATTTGTTGCATTTTTCATCCAAAAAACTAGAATTTCGCGCGATTTCCATATTTTCGTGTACTTTAGCCCACGCCTTCCAAGGGGTCCCGGGAACCCTGAACCCCCATCGCCTAAAAAATTTTCGGGCCATCAAATACGACCTAAGGAACCATAGTAACCACCCCGCCATGATCGTTCCTCAGTTTTTGCGTTTTTCGGCCAAACAACTAGAATTCCGCGCGATTCCCATATTTTTGTGTGTTATATCCTACGCCTTCCGAGTGGTCCTGGGACCTCCAGACCCCTATCGCCTAATATTTTTCCGGACTATCAAATAAGACCAAAGGAACCATAGTCACCGCCCTGCCAAGTCCTTTCCACATTTTTTGCATGTTACTGAAAAAGACCTAGAATTTCACCCGATTCCCATTTTTCGTGTGCTATACCCACGCATTCCGATTGGTCCCAAGAGCCACGGACCCCGATCGCCTAAAATTTTTCCGGGCAATCAAATACGACCTAAGGAACTATAGTATTCGCCCCGCCATGATCGTTCCTTATTTTTTGCGTTTTTCGGCCAAACAACTAGAATTCCGCGCGATTCCCATATTTGTGTGTGTTATAGCCCACACCTTCCGAGTGGTCCCGGGACCTCCGGACCCCTATCGCCTAAAATTTGTCCGGACAATCAAATACGACCTAAGGAACCATAGTATCCGCCCCGCCATGATCGTTCCTCATTTTTGTGTTTTTCGGCAAAACAACTAGAATTCCGCGCGATCCCATATTTTTGTGTGTTATAGCCCACGCCTTCCGAGTGGTCCAGGGGCTCCGGACCCGTATCGCCTAAAATTTTTCCGGACTATCAAATAAGACCTAAGGAACCATAGTCACCACCAAGCCATGATCGTTCCTAGTTTTTTCTGTTTTACGGCCAAAAAAATAGAATTTCGCGCGATTCCCATATTTTCGTGTCCTATAGCCCACGCCTTCCAAGTGAATCCGGGAACTCCAGACCCCTATCGCCTAAAAATTTTTCGGACTATCAAATATGACCTAAGGAACCATAGTCACTACCCAGCCATGATCATTCTTCATTTGTTGCATTTTTCGGCCAAAAAACTAGAATTCCGCCCGATTACATTATTTTTGTGTGCTATTGCCCACCCTTCCAAGTGGTTCCGGGACCCCCAGACCCCGATCGCGTAAAAATTTTCCGGGCCGTCAAATACGACCTAAGGAACCATAGTAACCGCTCCGCCATCATCGTTTCTCACTTTTTGCATTTTTCGGCCAAAAAACTAGTATTACGCTCGATTCCCATATTTTCGTGTTCTATACCCACGCCTTCCAAGTGGTCCGGGGAGCCGCGGACCCCGATCGCCTAAAATTTTTCCGGACTATCAAATACGAACTAAGGTACCATAGTCACCGCCCCACCATGATTGTTCCAAATGCTTTGCATTTTTCGGCCAAAAAACTAGAACTCCGCGCGATTTGCATATTTTATTGTGCTATAGCTTACGCCTTCCGAGTGGTCCTGGAAGCCGTGGATCCCGATCGCCTAAAATTTTCCGGGCCATCAAATATGACCTAAGGAACCATAGTCACCGCCCCGCCATGATCGTTCCTCATTTATTGTGTTTTTGGCCAAAAAACTAGAATTCCGCCCGATTCCCATATTTTTGTGTGCTATCGCCCATGCCTTCCGAGTGGGTCGGGCCCCCGGAGCCGGATCGCCTAAAAATTTTCCGGACTATCAAATACGACCTAAGGAACCATAGTCACCGCCCCGCCATGATCGTTCCTAGTCTTTTGCCTTTTTTAACCAAAAAACTAGAATTTCGCGCGATTTCCATATTTTCGTGTGCCCACGCCTTCCAAGGGGTCCCGGGAAGCCCGAACCCCAATCGCCTAAAAATTTTCCGAGCCAGCAAATACGACCTAAGGAACCATAGTAACCACCCTGCCATGATCGTTCCTCATTTTTTGCGTTTTTCGGCCAAACAACTAGAATTCCGCGCGATCCCATATTTTTGTGTGTTATAGCCCACGCCTTCCGAGTGGTCCCGGGTCTCCGGACCCCTATCGCCTAAAATTTTTCCGGACTATCAAATAAGACCTAAGGAACCATAGTCACCGCCCAGCCATGATCGTTCCTAGTTTTTTCCGTTTTTCGGCCAAAAAACTAGAATTCCGTGCGATTCCCATATTTTCGTGTCCTATAGCCCACGCCTTCCAAGTGAACCCGGGAACTCCGGACCCCTATCGCCTAAAATTTTACCGGACTATCAAATACGACCTAAGGAACCATAGTCACCGCCCAGCCATGATCATTCGTCATTTGTTGTGTTTTTCGGCCAAAAAACTAGAATTCCGCCCGATTACAATATTTTTGTGTGCTATTGCCCACCCTTTCAAGTGGTTCCGGGACCCCCGGACCCCGATCGCCTAAAATTTTTACGGGCCATCAAATATGACCGAAGGAACCATAGTAACCGCCCCGCCATCATTGTTTCTCATTTTTTGCATTTTTCGGCCAAAAAACTAAAATTACGCCCGATTCCCATATTTTTGTGTGTTATAGCCCACGCCTTCAAAGGGCTCCCGGGAACCCCGAACCCCGATCGCCTAAAAAATTTTCGGGCCATCAAATATGACCTAAGAAACCATAGTAACCACCCTGCCATGATCGTTCCTCATATACTGCATTTTTCGGCAAAACAACTGAATTCCGCGCGATTCCCATATTTTTGTGTGTTATATCCCACGCCTTCCGAGTGGTCCCGGGACCTATTGACCCCTATCGCCTAAAATTTTTCCGGACTATCAAATACGACCTAAGGAACCATAGTATCCGCCCTGCCATGATCGTTCAACATTTTTTGCATTTTTCGGCCAAACAACTAGAATTCCGCGCGATTCCCATATTTTTGTGTGTTATATCCCACGCCTTCCGAGTGGTCCCGGGACCTCCTGACCCCTATCGCCTAAAATTTTTACGGACTATCTAATACAACATAAGGAACCATAGTATCCGCCCCGCCATGATCATTCCACATTTTTCGCATTTTTCGGCCAAACAACTAGAATTCCGCGCGATTCCCATATTTTTGTGTGTTATAGCCCACGCCTTCCGAGTGGTCCCGGGACCTCCGGACCCCTATCGCCTAATATTTTTCTGGACTATCAAATAAGACCAAAGGAACTATAGTCACCGCCCTGCCAAGATCTTTCCACATTTTTTGCATGTTACTGAAAAAGACCTAGAATTTCGCCCGATTCCCATTTTTTCGTGTGCTATACCCACGCATTCTGAGTGGTCCCAAGAGCCGCGGACCCTGATCGCCTAAAAATTTTCCGGGCAATCAAATACGACCTAAGGAACTATAGTATCCGCCCCGCCATGATCGTTCCTAATTGTTTGCGTTTTTCGGCCAAACAACTAGAATTCCGCGCGGTTCCCATATTTTTGTGTGTTATAGCCCACACCTTCCGAGTGGTCCCGGGACCTCCGGATCCCTATCGCCTAAAATTTTTCCGGACTATCAATTACGACCTAAGGAACCATAGTATCCGCCCCGCCATGATCGTTCCTCATTTTTTGTGTTTTTCGGCCAAACGACTAGAATTCCGCGCGATCCCATATTTTCGTGTGCTATACCCACGCCTTCCAAGTGGTCCGTGGAGCCGTGGACCCCGATCGCCTAAAATTTTTCTGCACTATCATATATGACCTAAGGTACCATAGTCACCGCCCCACCATGATCGTTCCAAATGCTTTGCATTTTTCGGCCAAAAAACTAGAACTCCGCGCGATTTGCATATTTTAGTGTGCTATAGCTTATGCCTTCCGAGTGGTCCCGGGAGCCGTGGACCCCGATCGCCTAAAATTTTCTGGGCCATCAAATATGACCTAAGGAACAATAGTTACCGCCCCGCCATGATCGTTCCTTATTTATTACGTTTTTCGGCCAAAAAACTAGAATTCCGCTCGATTACCATATTTTTGTGTGCTATTGCCCACGCCTTCCGAGTGTGCCGGCCCGCCGGTTTTGGTTCGCCTAAAAAATTTTCGGGCCATCAATTAAGACCTAAGGAACCATAGTCACCGCCTCGCCATGATCGTTCCTCATTTTTTGCATTTTTTGGCCAAAGAACTAGAATTCTGCCCGATTCCCATATTTTTGTGTGCTATCGCCCACGCCTTCCGAGTGGGTCGGGCCCCCCGGAGCCGGATCGCCTAAAAATTTCCGGACTATCAAATATGACCTAAGGAACCATAGTCACCGCCCCGCCATGATCGTTCCTAGTCTTTTGCGTTTTTCAGCCAAAAAACTAGAATTTCGTGCGATTTCCATATTTTCGTGTGCTTTAGCCCACGCCTTCCAAGGGGTCCCGGGAACCCCGAACCCCGATCGCCTAAAAATTTTCCGGGCCATCAAATACGACCTAAGGAACCATAGTAACCACCCCGCCATGATCGTTCCTCATGTTTTGCATTTTTCGGCCAAACAACTAGAATTCCGCACGATTCCCATATTTTTGTGTGTTATAGCCCACACCTTCCGAGTGATACTGGGACCTCCGGACCCCTATCTCCTAAAATTTTTCCGGACTATCAAATACGACCTAAGGAACCATAGTAACGGCCCCGCCATGATCATTCCTCATTTTTTGTGTTTTTCGGCCAAACAACTAGAATTCTGCACGATCCCATATTTATGTGTGTTATAGCCCACGCCTTCCGAGTGGTCCCGGTTCTCCGGACCCCTATCGCCTAAAATTTTTCCAGACTATCAAATAAGACCTAAGGAACCATAGTCACCGCCCAGCCATGATCATTCCTCATTTGTTGCATTTTTCGACCAAAAAACTAGAATTCCGCCCGATTACAATGTTTTTGTGTGCTATTGCCCACCCTTCCAAGTGGTTCCGGGACATCCGGACCCCGATCGCCAAAATATTTTTTCGGGCCATCAAATACGACCTAAGGAACCATAGTAACCGCCCCGCCATCATCGTTTCTCATTTTTTGCATTTTTCGGCCAAAAAACTAGAATTACGCCCGATTCCCATATTTTTGTGTGCTATACCCACGCCTTCCAAGTGGTCCGGGGAGCCGTGGACCCCGATTGCCTAAAATTTTTCCGGACTATCAAATACGACCTAAGGTACCATAGTCACCGCCCCGCCATGATCGTTCCAAATGCTTTGCATTTTTCGGCCAAAAAACTAGAACTCCGCGCGATTTTCATATTTTAGTGTGCTATATAGCTTACGCTTTCCGAGTGGTCCCGGGAGCCGTGGACCCCGATCGTCTAAAATTTTCCGGGCCATCAAATATGACCTAAGGAACCATAGTCACCGCCCCATCATGATCGTTCCTCATTTATTGCGTTTTTCGGACAGAAAACTAGAATTCCGCTCGATTACCATATTTTTGTGTGCTATTGCCCACGCCTTCCGAGTGGGCCGGGCCGCCGGTCTCGGATCGCCTAAAAAATTTTCGGGCCATCAATTAAGACCTAAGGAACCATAGCCACTGCCTCGCCATGATCGTTCCTCATTTTTTTCATTTTTTGGCCAAAGAACTAGAATTCCGCCCGATTCCTATATTTTTGTGTGCTATCGCCCACGCCTTCCGAGTGGGTCGGGCTCCCCGGAGCCGGATCGCCTAAAAATTTTCCGGACTATCAAATACGACCTAAGGAACCATAGTCACCATCCCGCCATGATCGTTCCTAGTGTTTTGCGTTTTTCAGCCAAAAAACTAGAATTTCGCGCGATTTCCATATTTTCGTGTGCTATACCCACACATTCCGAGTGGCCCCAAGAGCCGCGGACCCCGATTGCCTAAAATTTTTCCGGATAATCAAATACAACCTACGGAACCATAGTATCCGCCCCGCCATGATCGTTCCTTATTTTTTGTGTTTTTCGGCCAAACAACTAGAATTCCGCACGATTCCCATATTTTTGTGTGTTATAGCCCACACCTTCCGAGTGGTCCCGGGACCTCCGGACCCCTATCGCCTAAAATTTTTCCGGATTATCAAATACGACCTAAGGAACCATAGTATCCGCCCCGCCATGATCGTTCCTCATTTTTTGTGTTTTTCGGCCAAACAACTAGAATTTCGCACGATCCCATATTTTTGTGTGTTATAGCCTACGCCTTCCGAGTGGTCCCGGGTCTCCGGGCCCCTATCGCCTAAAATTTTTCCAGACTATCAAATAAGACCTAAGGAACCATAGTCACCGCCCAGCCATGATCGTTCCTAGTTTTTTCTATTTTTCGGTCAAAAAACTAGAGTTCCGCGCGATTCCCATATTTTCGTGACCTATAGCCCACGCCTTCCAAGTGAACCCGGGAACTCCGGACCCCTATCGCCTAAAATTTTTCCGGACTATCAAATACGACCTAAGGAACCATAGTCACTGCCCAGCCATGATCATTCCTCATTTGTTGCGTTTTTCGGCCAGAAAACTAGAATTCCGCCCGATTACAATGTTTTTGTGTGCTATTGCCCACCCTTCCAAGTGGTTCCGGGACCCCCGGACCCCGATCGCCTAAAATTTTTTCGGGCCGTCAAATACGACCTAAGGAACCATAGTAACCGCCCCGCCATCATCGTTTCTCATTTTTTGCATTTTTCGGCCAAAAAACTAGAATTACGCCCGATTCCCATATTTTCGTGTGCTATACCCACGCCTTCCAAGTGGTCCGGGGAGCCGCGGACCCCGATCGCCTAAAATTTTTTCGGACTATCAAATACGACCTAAGGTACCATAGTCACCGCCCCACCATGATCGTTCCAAATGCTTTGCATTTTTCGGCCAAAAAACTAGAACTCTGCGCGATTTGCATATTTTAGTGTGCTATATAGCTTACGCTTTCCGAGTGGTCCCGGGAGCCATGGACCCCGGTCGCCTAAAATTTTCCGGGCCATCAAATATGACCTAAGGAACTATAGTCACCGCCCCGTCATGATCGTTCCTCATTTATTGCATTTTTGGGCCAAAAAACTAGAATTCCGCTCGATTACCATATTTTTGTGTGCTATTGCCCACGCCTTCCGAGTGGGCCGGGCCGCCGGTCTCGGATCGCCTAAAAAATTTCCGGGCCATCAATTAAGACCAAAGGAACCATAGTCACCACCTTGCCATAATCGTTCCTCATTTTTTGCATTTTTTGGCCAAAGAACTAGAATTCCGCCCGATTCCCATATTTTTGTGTGCTATCGCCCACGCCTTCCGAGTCGGTCGGGCCCCCCGGAGCCGGATCGCCTAAAAATTTTCTGGACTATCAAATACGACATAAGGAACCATAGTCACCTCCCCGCTATGATCGTTCCTAGTCTTTTGCATTTTTCAGCCAAAAAACTAGAATTTCGCGCGATTTCCATATTTTCGTGTGCTTTAGCCCACGCCTTCCAAGGGGTCCTTGGAACCCCGAACCCCGATCGCCTAAAAATTTTCCGGGCCATCAAATATGACCTAAGGAACAATATTAACCACCCCACCATGATCGTTCCTTATTTTTTGCGTTTTTCGGCCAAACAACTAGAATTCCGCGCGATTCCCATATTTTTGTGTGTTAAAGCCCACGCCTTCCGAGTGGTCCCGGGACCTCCTGACCCCTATCGCCTAAAATTTTTCCAGACAATCAAATACGACCTAAGGAACCATAGTATCCACCCCGTCATGATCGTTCCTCATTTTTTGCGTTTTTCGGCCAAACAACTAGAATTTCGCGCGATTCCCATATTTTTGTGTGTTATAGCCCACGCCTTCCGAATGGTCCCGAGGACCTCCGGACCCCTATCGTCTAATATTTTTCCGGAATATCAAATAAGACCAAAGGAACCATAGTCACCGCCCTACCAAGATCTTTCTAAATTTTTTGAATGTTACTAAAAAAGACCTAGAATTTCGCCCGATTCCCATATTTTCGTGTGCTATACCCACACATTCCGAGTGGTCCCAAGAGCCGCGGACCCCGATCGCCTAAAATTTTTCCGGGTAATCAAATACAACCTAAGGAACCATAGTATCTGCCCCGCCATGATCGTTCCTTATTTTTTGCCTTTTTCGGCCAAACAGCTAGAATTCCGCGCGATTCCCACATTTTTGTGTGTTATAGCCCACACCTTCCGAGTGGTCCCGGGACCTCCGGACCCCTATCGCCTAAAATTTTTCCGGACTATCAAATACGACCTAAGGAACCATAGTATCTGCCCCGCCATGATCGTTCCTCATTTTTTGTGTTTTTCGGCCAAACAACTAGAATTCCGCACGATCCCATATTTTTGTGTGTTATAGCCTACGCCTTCCGAGTGGTCCCGGGTCTCCGGACCCCTATCGCCTAAAATTTTTCCGGACTATCAAATAAGACCTAAGGAACCATAGTCACCGCCCAGCCATGATCGTTCCTAGTTTTTTCTGTTTTTCTGCCAAAAAACTAGAATTCCGCGCGATTCCCATATTTTCGTGTCCTATAGCCCACGCCTTCCAAGTGAACCCGGGAACTCCGGACCCCTGTCGCCTAAAATTTTACCGGACTATCAAATACGACCTAAGGAACCATAGTCACCGCCCAGCCATGATCATTCCTCATTTGTTGCATTTTTCGGCCAAAAAACTAGAATTCCGCCCGATTACAATGTTTTTGTGTGCTATTGCCCACCCTTCCAAGTGGTTCCGGGACCCCCGGACCCCGATCGCCTAAAAATTTTTGCGGGCCATCAAATACGACCTAAGGAACCATAGTAACCGCCCCGCCATCATCGTTTCTCATTTTTTGCATTTTTCGGCCAAAAAACTAGAATTACGCCCGATTCCCATATTTTCGTGTGCTATACCCACGCCTTCCAAGTGGTCCGGGGAGCCGCGGACCCCGATCGCCTAAAATTTTTCCGGACTATCAAATACGACCTAAGGTACCATAGTCACCGCCCCACCATGATCGTTCCAAATGCTTTGCATTTTTCGGCCAAAAAACTAGAACTCCGCACGATTTGCATATTTTAGTGTGCTATATAGCTTACGCTTTCCGAGTGGTCCCGGGAGCCGTGGACCCCGGTCGCCTAAAATTTTCCGGGCCATCAAATATGACCTAAGGAACCATAGTCACCGCCCCGTCATGATCGTTCCTCATTTATTGCGTTTTTCTACAAAAAAACTAGAATTCCGCTCGATTACCATATTTTTGTGTGCTAATGCCCACGCCTTCCGAGTGGGCCGGGCCGCCGGTCTCGGATCGCCTAAAAAATTTCCGGGCAATCAATTAAGATCTAAGGAACCATAGTCACCGCCTCGCCATGATCGTTCCTCATTTTTTGCATTTTTTGGCCAAAGAACTAGAATTCCACCCGATTCCCATATTTTTGTGCGCTATCGCCCACGCCTTCCGAGTGGGTCGGGCCCCCCGGAGCCGGATCTCCTAAAAATTTTCCGGACTATCAAATACGACATAAGGAACCATAGTCACCTCCCCGCCATGATCGTTCCTAGTCTTTTGCGTTTTTCAGCCAAAAACCTAGAATTTCGCGCGATTTCCATATTTTCGTGTGCTTTAGCCCACGCCTTCCAAGGGGTCCTTGGAACCCCGAACCCCGATCGCCTAAAAATTTTCCGGGTCATCAAATACGACCTAAGGAACCATATTAACCACCCCGCCATGATCGTTCCTCATTTTTTGTGTTTTTCGGGCAAACAACTAGAATTCCGCCCGATTCCCATATTTTTGTGTGTTATAGCCCACGCCTTCCGAGTGGTCCTGGGACCTCCTGCCCCCTATCGCCTTAAATTTTTCCGGACAATCAAATACGACCTAAGGTACCATTGTCACCGCCCCACCATAATCGTTCCTCATTTTTTGCGTTTTTCGGCCAAACAACTAGAATTTCACGCGATTCCCATATTTTTATGTGTTATAGCCCACGCCTTCCGAATGGTCCCGGGACCTCCGGACCCCTATCGTCTAATATTTTTCCGGACTTTCAAATAAGACCAAAGGAACCATAGTCACCGCCCTACCAAGATCTTTCTAAATTTTTTGAATGTTACTAAAAAAGACCTAGAATTTCGCCCGATTCCCATATTTTCGTGTGCTATACCCACACATTCCGAGTGGTCCCAAGAGCCGCGGTCCCCGATCACCTAAAATTTTTCCGGGTAATCAAATACGACCTAAGGAACCATAGTATCTGCCCCGCCATGATCGTTCCTTATTTTTTGCGTTTTTCGGCCAAACAGCTAGAATTCCGCGCGATTCCCACATTTTTGTGTGTTATAGCCCACACCTTCCGAGTGGTCCCGGGACCTCCGGACCCCTATCGCCTAAAATTTTTCCGGACTATCAAATACGACCTAAGGAACCATAGTATCTGCCCCGCCATGATCATTCCTCATTTTTTGTGTTTTTCGGCCAAACAACTAGAATTCCGCACGATCCCATATTTTTGTGTGTTATTGCCTACGCCTTCCGAGTGGTCCCGGGTCTCCGGACCCCTATCGCCTAAAATTTTTCCGGACTATCAAATAAGACCTAAGGAACCATAGTCACCGCCCAGCCATGATCGTTCCTAGTATTTTCTGTTTTTCGGCCAAAAAACTAGAATTTCGCGCGATTCCCATATTTTCGTGTCCTATAGCCCACGCCTTCCAAGTGAACCCGGGAACTCCGGACCCCTGTCGCCTAAAATTTTACCGGACTATCAAATACGACCTAAGGAACCATAGTCACCGCCCAGCCATGATCATTCCTCATTTGTTGCATTTTTCGTCCAAAAAACTAGAATTCCGCCCGATTACAATGTTTTTGTGTGCTATTGCCCACCCTTCCAAGTGGTTCCGGGACCCCCGGACCCCGATCGCCTAAAAATTTTCCGGGCCATCAAATACGACCTAAGGAACCATAGTAACCGCCCCGCCATCATCGTTTCTCATTTTTTGCATTTTTCGGCCAAAAAACTAGAATTACGCCCGATTCCCATATTTTCGTGTGCTATACCCACGCCTTCCAAGTGGTCCGGGGAGCCGCGGACCCCGATCGCCTAAAATTTTTCCGGACTATCAAATACGACCTAAGGTACCATAGTCACCGCCCCACCATGATCGTTCCAAATGCTTTGCATTTTTCGGCCAAAAAACTAGAACTCCGCACGATTTGCATATTTTAGTGTGCTATATAGCTTACGCTTTCCGAGTGGTCCCGGGAGCCGTGGACCCCGGTCGCCTAAAATTTTCCGGGCCATCAAATATGACCTAAGGAACCATAGTCACCGCCCCGTCATGATCGTTCCTCATTTATTGCGTTTTTCGACAAAAAAACTAGAATTCCGCTCGATTACCATATTTTTGTGTGCTAATGCCCACGCCTTCCGAGTGGGCCGGGCCGCCGGTCTCGGATCGCCTAAAAAATTTCCGGGCAATCAATTAAGATCTAAGGAACCATAGTCACCGCCTCGCCATGATCGTTCCTCATTTTTTGCATTTTTTGGCCAAAGAACTAGAATTCCACCCGATTCCCATATTTTTGTGCGCTATCGCCCACGCCTTCCGAGTGGGTCGGGCCCCCCGGAGCCGGATCTCCTAAAAATTTTCCGGACTATCAAATACGACATAAGGAACCATAGTCACCTCCCCGCCATGATCGTTCCTAGTCTTTTGCGTTTTCCAGCCAAAAACCTAGAATTTCGCGCGATTTCCATATTTTCGTGTGCTTTAGCCCACGCCTTCCAAGGGGTCCTTGGAACCCCGAACCCCGATCGCCTAAAAATTTTTCGGGTCATCAAATACGACCTAAGGAACCATATTAACCACCCCGCCATGATCGTTCCTCATTTTTTGTGTTTTTCGGGCAAACAACTAGAATTCCGCCCGATTCCCATATTTTTGTGTGTTATAGCCCACGCCTTCCGAGTGGTCCCGGGACCTCCTGCCCCCTATCGCCTTAAATTTTTCCGGACAATCAAATACGACCTAAGGTACCATTGTCACCGCCCCACCATAATCGTTCCTCATTTTTTGCGTTTTTCGGCCAAACAACTAGAATTTCACGCGATTCCCATATTTTTGTGTGTTATAGCCCACGCCTTCCGAATGGTCCCGGGACCTCCGGACCCCTATCGTCTAATATTTTTCCGGACTATCAAATAAGACCAAAGGAACCATAGTCACCGCCCTACCAAGATCTTTCTAAATTTTTTGAATGTTACTAAAAAAGACCTAGAATTTCGCCCGATTCCCATATTTTCGTGTGCTATACCCACACATTCCGAGTGGTCCCAAGAGCCGCGGTCCCCGATCACCTAAAATTTTTCCGGGTAATCAAATACGACCTAAGGAACCATAGTATCTGCCCCGCCATGATCGTTCCTTATTTTTTGCGTTTTTTGGCCAAACAGCTAGAATTCCGCGCGATTCCCACATTTTTGTGTGTTATAGCCCACACCTTCTGAGTGGTCCCGGGACCTCCGGACCCCTATCGCCTAAAATTTTTCCGGACTATCAAATACGACCTAAGGAACCATAGTATCTGCCCCGCCATGATCATTCCTCATTTTTTGTGTTTTTCGGCCAAACAACTAGAATTCCGCACGATCCCATATTTTTGTGTGTTATTGCCTACGCCTTCCGAGTGGTCCCGGGTCTCCGGACCCCTATCGCCTAAAATTTTTCCGGACTATCAAATAAGACCTAAGGAACCATAGTCACCGCCCAGCCATGATCGTTCCTAGTATTTTCTGTTTTTCGGCCAAAAAACTAGAATTTCGCACGATTCCCATATTTTCGTGTCCTATAGCCCACGCCTTCCAAGTGAACCCGGGAACTCCGGACCCCTGTCGCCTAAAATTTTACCGGACTATCAAATACGACCTAAGGAACCATAGTCACCGCCCAGCCATGATCATTCCTCATTTGTTGCATTTTTCGTCCAAAAAACTAGAATTCCGCCCGATTACAATGTTTTTGTGTGCTATTGCCCACCCTTCCAAGTGGTTCCGGGACCCCCGGACCCCGATCGCCTAAAAATTTTCCGGGCCATCAAATACGACCTAAGGAACCATAGTAACCGCCCCGCCATCATCGTTTCTCATTTTTTGCATTTTTCGGCCAAAAAACTAGAATTACGCCCGATTCCCATATTTTCGTGTGCTATACCCACGCCTTCCAAGTGGTCCGGGGAGCCGCGGACCCCGATCGCCTAAAATTTTTCCGGACTATCAAATACGACCTAAGGTACCATAGTCACCGCCCCACCATGATCGTTCCAAATGCTTTGCATTTTTCGGCCAAAAAACTAGAACTCCGCACGATTTGCATATTTTAGTGTGCTATATAGCTTACGCTTTCCGAGTGGTCCCGGGAGCCGTGGACCCCGGTCGCCTAAAATTTTCCGGTCCATCAAATATGACCTAAGGAACCATAGTCACCGCCCCGTCATGATCGTTCCTCATTTATTGCGTTTTTCGACCAAAAAAACTAGAATTCCGCTCGATTACCATATTTTTGTGTGCTATTGCTCACGCCTTCCGAGTGGGCCGGGCCGCTGGTCTCGGATCGCCTAAAAAATTTCCGGGCCATCAATTAAGATCTAAGGAACCATAGTCACTTCCTCGCCATGATCGTTCCTCATTTTTTGCATTTTTTGGCCAAAGAACTAGAATTCCACCCGATTCCCATATTTTTGTGCGCTATCACCCACGCCTTCCGAGTGGGTCGGGCCCCCCGGAGCCGGATCGCCTAAAAATTTTCCGGACTATCAAATACGACATAAGGAACCATAGTCACCTCCCCGCCATGATCGTTCCTAGTCTTTTGCGTTTTTCAGCCAAAAAACTAGAATTTCGCGCGATTTCCATATTTTCGTGTGCGCCTTCCAAGGGGTCCCGGAAACCCCGAACCCCGATCGCCTAAAAATTTTCCGGGTCATCAAATACGACCTAAGGAACCATATTAACCACCCCGCCATGATCGTTCCTCATTTTTTGCGTTTTTCGGGCAAACAACTAGAATTCCACCCGATTCCCATATTTTTGTGTGTTATAGCCCACGCCTTCCGAGTGGTCCCGGGACCTCCTTCCCCCTATCGCCTAAAATTTTTCCGGACAATCAAATACGACCTAAGGTACCATAGTATCCGCCCCGCCATGATCGTTCCTCATTTTTTGCGTTTTTCGGCCAAACAACTAGAATTCCGCGCGATTCCCATATTTTTGTGTGTTATAGCCCACGCCTTCCGAGTGGTCCCGGGACCTCCGGACCCCTATCGCCTAATATTTTTCCGGACTATCAAATAAGACCAAAGGAACCATAGTCACCGCCCTGTCAAGATCTTTCCACATTTTTTGCATGTTACTGAAAAAGACCTAGAATTTCGCCCGATTCCCATATTTTCGTGTGCTATACCCACGCATTCTGAGTGGTCCCAAGAGCCGCGGACCCCGATCGCCTAAAATTTTTCCGGGCAATCAAATACGACCTAAGGAACCATAGTATCTGCCCTGCCTTGATCATTCCTTATTTTTTTGCGTTTTTCGGCCAAACAACTAGAATTCCGCGCGATTCCCATATTTTTGTGTGTTATAGCCCACACCTTCCGAGTGGTCCCGGGACCTCCGGACCCCTATCGCCTAAAATTTTTCCGGACTATCAAATACGACCTAAGGAACCATAGTCACCGCCCAGCCATGATCATTCCTCATTTGTTGTGTTTTTCGGCCAAAATACTGGAATTCTGCCTGATTATAATATTTTTGTGTGCTATTGCCCACCCTTCCAAGTGGTTCCGGGACCCCCGGACCCCGATCGCCTAGGACCTAAGGAACCAGAGTCACCGCCTCGCCATGATCGTTCCTCATTTTTTGCATTTTTCGGCCAAAAAACTAGAATTACGCCCGATTCCCATATTTTCGTGTGCTATACCCACGCCTTCCAAGTGGTAAGGGGAGTCGCGGACCCCGATCGCCTAAAATTTTTCCGGACTATCAAATACGACCTAAGGTACCATAGTCACCGCCCCACCATGATCGTTCCAAATGCTTTGCATTTTTCGGCCAAAAAACTAGAAATCCGCGCGATTTGCATATTTTAGTGTGCTATAGCTTACGCCTTCCGAGTGGTCCCGGGAGCCGTGGACCCCGATCGCCAAAAATTTTCCGGCCCCGCAATGATCATTCCTCATTTATTGCATTTTTCGGCCAAAAAACTAGAATTCCGCTCGATTACCATATTTTTGTGTGCTATTGCCCACGCCTTCCGAGTGGGCCGGGCCGCCGGACTCGAATCGCCAAAAAAATTTTCGGGCCATCAATTAGGACCTAAGGAACCATAGTCACCGCCTCGCCATGATCGTTCCTCAATTTTTGCATTTTGTGGCCAAAAAACTAGAATTCTGCCCGATTCCCATATTTTTGTGTGCTATCGCCCACGCCTTCCGAGTGGGTCGGGCCCCCCGGAGCCGGATCGCCTAAAAATTTTCCGGACTATCAAATACGACCTAAGGAACCATAGTCACCGCCCCGCCATGATCGTTCCTAGTCTTTTGCGTTTTTCAGCCAAAAAACTAGAATTCCGCGCGATTTCCATATTTTCTTGTGCTTTAGCCCACGCCTTCCAAGGGGTCCCGGGAACCCCGAACCCCGATCGCCTAAAAACTTTCCGGGCCATCAAATACGACCTAAGGAACCATAGTAACCACCCCACCATTATCGTTCCTCATTTTTTGCATTTTTCGTCCAAACAACTAGAATTCCGCGCGATTCCCATATTTTTGTGTGTTATAGCCCACGCCTTCCAAGTGGTCCCGGGACCTCCGGACCCCTATCGCCTAATATTTTTCCGGACTATCAAATAATACCAAAGGAACCATAGTCACCGCCCTGCCAAGATCTTTCCACATTTTTTGCATGTTACTGAAAAAGATCTAGAATTTCGCCCGATTACCATATTTTCGTGTGCTATACCCACGCATTCCGAGTGGTCCCTAGAGCCGCCGACCCCGATCGCCTAAAATTTTTCCGGGCAATCAAATACAACCTAAGGAACCATAGTATCCACCCCGCCATGATCGTTCCTTATTTTTTGCGTTTTTCGGCCAAACAACTAGAATTCCGAGCGATTCCCATATTTTCGTGTGCTATAGCCCACGCCTTCCGAGTGGGCCGTTCCCCCCACACTCGGATCACCTAAAAAAATTTCCGGACTATCAAATAAGACCTAAGGAACCATAGTCACCTTCCCGCCATGATCGTTTCTCATTTTTTGCATTTTTTGGCGAAACAACTAGAATTCCGCCCGATTCCCATATTTTTGTGTGCTATACCCACGCCTTATAAGTGGTCCCGGGTCTCCGGACCCCTATCGCCTAAAATTTTTCCGGACTATCAAATAAAACCTAAGGAACCATAGTCACCTCCCAGCCATGATCGTTCCTTATTTTTTGCGTTTTTCGGGCCAAACAACTAGAATTCCGCGCGATTCCCATATTTTTGTGTGTTATAGCCCACACCTTCCAAGTGGTCCCGGGACCTCAGGACCCCTATCGCCTAAAATATTTCCGGACTATCAAATACGACCTAAGGTACCATAGTCACCGCCCCATCATGATTGTTCCAAATGCTTTGCATTTTTTGGCCAAAAAACTAGAAATCCGCGCGATTTGCATATTTTAGTGTGCTATAGCTTACGCCTTCCGAGTGGTCCTGGGAGCCGTGGACCCCGATCGCCTAAAATTTTCCGGGCCATCAAATATGACCTAAGGAACCATAGTCACCGCCCCGCCATGATCGTTCCTCATTTATTGCATTTTTCGGCCAAAAAACTAGAATTGCGCTCGATTATCATATTTTTGTGTGCTATTGCGCACGCCTTCCGAGTGGGCCGGGCCGCGGGTCTCGGATGGCCTAAAAATTTTCGGGCCATCAATTAAGACCTAAGGAACCATAGTCACCACCTTGCCATGATCGTTCCTCATGTTTTGCATTTTTTGGCCAAAAAACTAGAATTCCGCCGTCATTCCCATATTTTTGTGTGCTATCGCCCACGCCTTCCGAGTGGGTCGGGTCCCCCGGAGCCGGATCGCCTAAAAGATTTCCGTACTATCAAATGCGACCTAAGGAACCATAGTCACTGCCCCGCCATGATCGTTCCTCATTTTTTGCATTTTTCAGCCAAAAAACTAGAATTTCGCGCGATTTCCATATTTTCGTGTGCTTTAGCCAACGCCTTCCAAGGGGTCCCAGGAACCCCGAACCCCGATCGCCTAAAAAATTTTCGGGCCATCAAATACGACCTAAGGAACCATAGTAACCACCCCGCCATGATCATTCCTCATGTTTTGCGTTTTTCGGCCAAACAACAAGAATTCCGCTCGATTACCATATTTTTGTGTGCTATTGCCCACGCCTTCCGAGTGGGCCGGGCCGCCAGACTCGAATCGCCAAAAAAAATTTCGGGCCATCAATTAGGACCTTAGGAACCATAGTCACCGCCTCGCCATGATCGTTCCTCATTTTTTGCATTTTTTGGCCAAAAAACTAGAATTCCGCCCGATTCCCATATTTTTGTGTGCTATCGCCCACGCCTTCCGAGTGGGTCGGGCCCCCGGAGCCGGATCGCCTAAAAATTTTTCGGACTATCAAATACAACCTAAGGAACCATAGTCACCGCCCCGCCATGATCGTTCCAAGTCTTTTGCGTTTTTCAGCCAAAAAACTAGAATTCCGCGCTATTTCCATATTTTCTTGTGCTTTAGCCCACGCCTTCCAAGGGGTCCCGGGAACCCCGAACCCCGATCGCCTAAAAATTTTCCGGGCCATCAAATACGACCTAAGGAACCATAGTAACCACCCCACCATTATCGTTCCTCATTTTTTGCATTTTTCGTCCAAACAACTAGAATTCCGCGCGATTCCCATATTTTTGTGTGTTATAGCCCACGCCTTCCAAGTGGTCCCGGGACCTCCGGACCCCTATCGCCTAATATTTTTCCGGACTATCAAATAATACCAAAGGAACCATAGTCACCGCCCTGCCCAGATCTTTCCACATTTTTTGCATGTTACTGAAAAAGATCTAGAATTTCGCCCGATTACCATATTTTCGTGTGCTATACCCACGCATTCCGAGTGGTCCCTAGAGCCGCGGACCCCGATCGCCTAAAATTTTTCCGGGCAATCAAATACAACCTAAGGAACCATAGTATCCACCCCGCCATGATCGTTCCTTATTTTTTGTGTTTTTCTGCCAAACAACTAGAATTCCGAGCGATTCCCATATTTTCGTGTGCTATAGCCCACGCCTTCCGAGTGGGCCGTTCCCCCCACACTCGGATCACCTAAAAAAATTTCCGGACTATCAAATAAGACCTAAGGAACCATAGTCACCTTCCCGCCATGATCGTTTCTCATTTTTTGCATTTTTTGGCGAAACAACTAGAATTCCGCCCGATTCCCATATTTTTGTGTGCTATACCCACGCCTTATAAGTGGTCCCGGGTCTCCGGACCCCTATCGCCTAAAATTTTTCCGGACTATCAAATAAAACCTAAGGAACCATAGTCACCTCCCAGCCATGATCGTTCCTTATTTTTTGCGTTTTTCGGCCAAACAACTAGAATTCCGCGCGATTCCCATATTTTTGTGTGTTATAGCCCATACCTTCCGAGTGGTCCCGGGACCTCAGGACCCCTATCGCCTAAAATATTTCCGGACTATCAAATACGACCTAAGGTACCATAGTCACCGCCCCATCATGATTGTTCCAAATGCTTTGCATTTTTTGGCCAAAAAACTAGAAATCCGCGCGATTTGCATATTTTAGTGTGCTATAGCTTACGCCTTCCGAGTGGTCCTGGGAGCCGTGGACCCCGATCGCCTAAAATTTTCCGGGCCATCAAATATGACCTAAGGAACCACAGTCACCGCCCCGCCATGATCGTTCCTCATTTATTGCATTTTTCGGCCAAAAAACTAGAATTGCGCTCGATTACCATATTTTTGTGTGCTATTGCGCACGCCTTCCGAGTGGGCCGGGCCGCCGGTCTCGGATGGCCTAAAAATTTTCGGGCCAACAATTAAGACCTAAGGAACCATAGTCACCGCCTTGCCATGATCGTTCCTCATTTTTTGCATTTTTTGGCCAAAAAACTAGAATTCCGCCCTCATTCCCATATTTTTGTGTGCTACCGCCCACGCCTTCCGAGTGGGTCGGGCCCCCCGGAGCCGGATCGCCTAAAAGATTTCCGTACTATCAAATGCGACCTAAGGAACCATAGTCACCGCCCCGCCATGATCGTTCCTCATTTTTTGCGTTTTTCAGCCAAAAAACTAGAATTTCGCGCGATTTCCATATTTTCGTGTGCTTTAGCCAACGCCTTCCAAGGGGTCCCGGGAATCCCGAACCCCGATCGCCTAAAAAATTTTCGGGCCATCAAATACGACCTAAGGAACCATAGTAACCACCCCGCCATGATCGTTCCTCATGTTTTGCGTTTTTCGGCCAAACAAAAAGAATTCCGCTCGATTACCATATTTTTGTGTGCTATTGCCCACGCCTTCCGAGTGGGCCGGGCCGCCAGACTCGAATCGCCAAAAAAAATTTCGGGCCATCAATTAGGACCTTAGGAACCATAGTCACCGCCTCGCCATGATCGTTCCTCATTTTTTGCATTTTTTGGCCAAAAAACTAGAATTCCGCGCGATTCCCATATTTTTGTGTGCTATCGCCCACGCCTTCCGAGTGGGTCGGGCCCCCGGAGCCGGATCGCCTAAAAATTTTCCGGACTATCAAATACGACCTAAGGAACCATAGTCACCGCCCCGCCATGAACGTTCCTAGTCTTTTGCGTTTTTTAGCCAAAAAACTAGAATTCCGTGCGATTTCCATATTTTCTTGTGCTTTAGCCCACGCCTTCCAAGGGGTCCCGGGAACCCCGAACCCCGATCGCCTAAAAATTTTCCGGGCCATCAAATACGACCTAAGGAACCATAGTAACCACCCCACCATTATCGTTCCTCATTTTTTGCATTTTTCGTCCAAACAACTAGAATTCCGCGCGATTCCCATATTTTTGTGTGTTATAGCCCACGCCTTCCAAGTGGTCCCGGGACCTCCGGACCCCTATCGCCTAATAGTTTTCCGGACTATCAAATAATACCAAAGGAACCATAGTCACCGCCCTGCCAAGATCTTTCCACATTTTTTGCATGTTACTGAAAAAGATCTAGAATTTCGCCCGATTACCATATTTTCGTGTGCTATACCCACGCATTCCGAGTGGTCCCTAGAGCCGCGGACCCCGATCGCCTAAAATTTTTCCGGGCAATCAAATACAACCTAAGGAATCATAGTATCCACCCCGCCATGATCGTTCCTTATTTTTTGCGTTTTTCTGCCAAACAACTAGAATTCCGAGCGATTCCCATATTTTCGTGTACTATAGCCCACGCCTTCCGAGTGGGCCGTTCCCCCCCCACACTCGGATCACCTAAAAAAATTTCCGGACTATCAAATAAGACCTAAGGAACCATAGTCACCTTCCCGCCATGATCGTTTCTCATTGTTTGCATTTTTTGGCGAAACAACTAGAATTCCGCCCGATTCCCATATTTTTGTGTGCTATACCCACGCCTTATAAGTGGTCCCGGGTCTCCGGACCCCTATCGCCTAAAACTTTTCCGGACTATCAAATAAAACCTAAGGAACCATAGTCACCTCCCAGCCATGATCGTTCCTTATTTTTTGCGTTTTTCGGCCAAACAACTAGAATTCCGCGCGATTCCCATATTTTTGTGTGTTATAGCCCACACCTTCCGAGTGGTCCCGGGACCTCAGGACCCCTATCGCCTAAAATATTTCCGGACTATCAAATACGACCTAAGGTACCATAGTCACCGCCCCATCATGATTGTTCCAAATGCTTTGCATTTTTTGGCCAAAAAACTAGAAATCCGCGCGATTTGCATATTTTAGTGTGCTATAGCTTACGCCTTCCGAGTGGTCCTGGGAGCCGTGGACCCCGATCGCCTAAAATTTTCCGGGCCATCAAATATGACCTAAGGAACCATAGTCACCGCCCCGCCATGATCGTTCCTCATTTATTGCATTTTTCGGCCAAAAAACTAGAATTGCGCTCGATTACCATATTTTTGTGTGCTATTGCGCACGCCTTCCGAGTGGGCCGGGCCGCCGGTCTCGGATGGCCTAAAAATTTTCGGGCCATCAATTAAGACCTAAGGAACCATAGTCACCGCCTTGCCATGATCGTTCCTCATTTTTTGCCTTTTTTGGCCAAAAAACTAGAATTCCGCCCTCATTCCCATATTTTTGTGTGCTATCGCCCACGCCTTCCGAGTGGGTCGGGCCCCCCGGAGCCGGATCGCCTAAAAGATTTCCGTACTATCAAATGCGACCTAAGGAACCATAGTCACCGCCCCTCCATGATCGTTCCTCATTTTTTGCGTTTTTCAGCCAAAAAACTAGAATTTCGCGCGATTTCCATATTTTCGTGTGCTTTAGCCAACGCCTTCCAAGGGGTCCCGGGAACCCCGAACCCCGATCGCCTAAAAAATTTTCGGGCCATCAAATACGACCTAAGGAACCATAGTAACCACCCCGCCATGATCGTTCCTCATGTTTTGCGTTTTTCGGCCAAACAACAAGAATTCCGCTCGATTACCATATTTTTGTGTGCTATTGCCCACGCCTTCCGAGTGGGCCGGGCCGCCAGACTCGAATCGCCAAAAAAAATTTCGGGCCATCAATTAGGACCTTAGGAACCATAGTCACCGCCTCGCCATGATCGTTCCTCATTTTTTGCATTTTTTGGCCAAAAAACTAGAATTCCGCCCGATTCTCATACTTTTGTGTGCTGTCGCCCACGCCCTCCGAGTGGGTCGGGCCCCCCGGAGCCGGATCGCCTAAAAATTTTCCGGACTATCAAATACGACCTAAGGAACCATAGTCACCGCCCCGCCATGATCGTTCCTAGTCTTTTGCGTTTTTCAGCCAAAAAACTAGAATTCCGTGCGATTTCCATATTTTCTTGTGCTTTAGCCCACGCCTTCCAAGGGGTCCCGGGAACCCCGAACCCCGATCGCCTAAAAATTTTCCGGGCCATCAAATACGACCTAAGGAACCATAGTAACCACCCCACCATTATAGTTCCTCTTTTTTGCATTTTTCGTCCAAACAACTAGAATTCCGCGCGATTTCTATATTTTCGTGTGTTATAGCCCACGCCTTCCGAGTGGTCCCAGGACCTCCTGACCCCTATCGCCTAAAATTATTCCGGACTATCAAATACGACCTAAGGAACCATAGTATGCGCCCCGCCATGATCGTTTCTCATTTTTTTCATTTTTCGGCCAAACAACAAGAATTTCGCCCGATTCCCATATTATCGTGTGCTATACCCACGCCTTACAAGTGGTCCCGGGACTCCGGACCCCTATCGCCTAAAACTTTTCCGGACTATCAAATAAGACCTAAGGAACCATAGTCACCGCCCAGCCATGATCGTTCTTTATTTTTTGCGTTTTTCGGCCAAACAACTAGAATTCCGCGCGATTCCCATATTTTTGTGTGTTATAGCCCACACCTTACGAGTGGTCCCGGGACCTCAGGACCCCTATCGCCTAAAATTTTTCCGGACTATCAAATACGACCTAAGGAACCATAGTCACCGCCCAGCCATGATCATTCCTCATTTGTTGCGTTTTTCGGCCAAAAAACTAGAATTCCGCCCGATTCCCATATTTTTGTGTGCTATACCCACGCCTTACAAGTGGTCCCGGGTCTCCGGACCCCTATCGCCTAAAATTTTTCCGGACTATCAAATAAAACCTAAGGAACCATAGTCACCTCCCAGCCATGATTGTTCCAAATGCTTTGCATTTTTTGGCCAAAAAACTAGAAATCCGCGCGATATGCATATTTTAGTGTGCTATAGCTTACGCCTTCCGAGTGGTCCTGGGAGCCGTGGACCCCGATAGCCTAAAATTTTCCGGGCCATCAAATATGACCTAAGGAACCATAGTCACCGCCCCTCCATGATCGTTCCTCATTTATTGCATTTTTCGGCCAAAAAACTAGAATTCCGCTCGATTACCATATTTTTGTGTGCTATTGCGCACGCCTTCCGAGTGGGCCGGGCCGCCTAAAAATTTTCGGGACATCAATTAAGACCTAAGGAACCATAGTCACTGCCTTTCCATGATCGTTCCTCATTTTTTGCATTTTTTTGGCCAAAAAACTAGAATTCTGCCCGATTCCCATATTTTTGTGTGCTATCGCCCACGCCTTCCGAGTGGGTCGGGCCCCCCGGAGCCGGATCGCCTAAAAAATTTCCGTACTATCAAATGCGACCGAAGGAACCATAGTCACCGCCCCGCCATGATCGTTCCTCATTTTTTGCATTTTTCAGCCAAAAAACTAGAATTTTGTGCGATTTCCATATTTTCGTGTGCTTTAGCCCACGCCTTCCAAGGGGTCCCGGGAACCCCGAACCCCGATCGCCTAAAAAATTTTCGGGCCATCAAATACGACCTAAGTAACCATAGTAACCACCCCGCCATGATCGTTCCTCATGTTTTGCGTTTTTCGGCCAAACAACTAGAATTCCGCGTGATTCCCATATTTTTGTGTGTTATAGCCCACGCCTTCCGAGTGGTCCCGGGACCTCCGGACCCCTATCGCCTAAAATCTTTCCGGACTATCAATTACGACCTAAGGAACCATAGTATCCGCCCCGCCATGATCGTTCCTCATTTTTTGCGTTTTTCGGCCAAACAACTAGAATTCCGCGCGATTCCCATATTTTCATGTCCTATAGCCCACGCCTTCCAAGTGAACCCGGGAACTCCGGACCCCTATCGCCTAAAATTTTTCCGGACTATCAAATACGACCTAAGGAACCATAGTATACGCCACGCCATGATCGTTCCTTATTTTTTGCGTTTTTCGGCAAAACGACTAGAATTACGCGCGATTCCCATATTTTTGTGTGTTATAGCCCACACCTTCCGAGTGGTCCCGGGACCTCCGGACCCCTATCGCCTAAAATTTTTCCGGACTATCAAATACGACCTAAGGAACCATAGTATCCGCCCCGCCATTATCGTTCCTCATTTTTTGCGTTTTTCGGCCAAACAACTAGAATTCCGCGCGATCCCATATTTTTGTGTGTTAAAGCCCACGCCTTCCGAGTGGTCCCGGGTCTCCGGACCCCTATCGCCTAAAACTTTTCCGGACTATCAAATAAGACCTAAGGAACCATAGTCACCGCCCAGCCATGATCGTTCCTTATTTTTTGCATTTTTCGGCCAAACAAATAGAATTCCACGCGATTCCCATA
Organism: Nicotiana tomentosiformis; assembly: GCF_000390325.3. Taxonomy (NCBI): domain Eukaryota; kingdom Viridiplantae; phylum Streptophyta; class Magnoliopsida; order Solanales; family Solanaceae; genus Nicotiana; species Nicotiana tomentosiformis. Next base: position 1,071,867 of record NW_027174565.1, read on the forward strand.
TTGTTGTGTGTTATAGCCCACACCTTCCGAGTGGTCCCGGGACCTCAGGACCCCTATCGCCTAAAATTTTTCCGGACTATCAAATATGACCTAAGGAACCATAGTCACCGCCCAGCCATGATCATTCCTCATTTGTTGCGTTTTTCGGCCAAAACACTGGAATTCCGCCCGATTACAATATTTTTGTGTGTTATTGCCCACCCTTCCAAGTGGTTCCGGGACCCCCGGACCCCGATCGCCTAAAATTTTTCCGGGCCGTCAAATACGACATAAGGAACCATAGTAACCGCCCCGCCATCATCGTTTCTTATTTTTTGCATTTTTCGGCCAAAAAACTAGAATTACGCCCGATTCCCATATTTTCGTGTGCTATACCCACGCCTTCCAAGTGGTCCGGGGAGCCGCGGACCCCGATCGCCTAAAATTTTTCCGGACTATCAAATACGACCTAAGGTACCATAGTCACCGCCCCACCATGATCGTTCCAAATGCTTTGCATTTTTCGGCCAAAAAACTAGAACTCCGCGCGATTTTCATATTTTGGTGTGCTATAGCTTACGCCTTCCGAGTGGTCCCGGGAGCCGTGGACCCTGATCGCCTAAAATTTTCCAGGCCATCAAATACGACCTAAGGAACCATAGTCACCGCCCCGCCTTGATCGTTCCTCATTTATGGCATTTTTCGGCCAAAAAACTAGAATTCCGCTTGATTACCATATTTTTGTGTGCTATTGCCCACGCCTTCCGAGTGGGCCGGGCCGCCGGACTCGGATCGCCTAAAAACATTTCGGGCCATCAATTAGGACCTAAGGAACCATAGTCACCGCCCCTCCATGATCGTTCCTCATTTATTGCGTTTTTCAGCCAAAAAACTAGAATTCCGCTCGATTACCATGTTTTTGTGTGCTATTGCCCACGCCTTCCGAGTGGGCCGGGCCGTCGGTCTCGGATCGCCTAAAAAAATTTTGGGCCATCAATTAAGACCTAAGGAACCATAGTCACCGCCTCGCCATGATCGTTCCTCATTTTTTGCATTTTTTGGCCAAAAAACTAGAATTCCGCCCGATTCTCATATTTTTGTGTGCTGTCGCCCACGCCCTCCGAGTGGGTCGGGCCTCCCGGAGCCGGATCGCCTAAAAATTTACTGGACTATCAAATACGACCTAAGGAACCATAGTCACCGCCCCGCCATGATCGTTCCTAGTCTTTTGCGTTTTTCAGCCAAAAAACTAGAATTCCGCGCGATTTCCATATTTTCTTGTGCTTTAGCCCACGCCTTCCAAGGGGTCCCGGGAACCCCGAACCCCGATCGCCTAAAAATTTTCCGGGCCATCAAATACGACCTAAGGAACCATAGTAACCACCCCACCATTATCGTTCCTCATTTTTTGCATTTTTCGTCCAAACAACTAGAATTCCGCGCGATTCCCATATTTTTGTGTGTTATAGCCCACGCCTTCCGAGTGGTCCCAGGACCTCCTGACCCCTATCGCCTAAAATTTTTCCGGACTATCAAATACGACCTAAGGAACCATAGTATGCACCCTGCCATGATCGTTCCTCATTTTTTGCATTTCTCGGCCAAACAACTAGAATTCCATGCGATTCCCATATTTTTGTGTGTTATGGCCCACGCCTTCCGAGTGGTCCCGGGACCTCCGGACCCCTATCGCCTAATATTTTTCCAGACTATCAAATAAGACCAAAGGAACCATAGTCACCGCCCTGCCAAGATCTTTCCACATTTTTTGCATGTTACTGAAAAAGACCTAGAATTTCGCCCGATTACCATATTTTCGTGTGCTATACCCCCGCATTCCGAGTGGTCCCAAGAGCCGCGGACCCCGATCGCCTAAAATTTTTCCGGGCAATCAAATACAACCTAAGGAACCATAGTATCCGCCCCGCCATGATCGTTCCTTATTTTTTGCGTTTTTCGGCCAAACAACTAGAATTCCGAGCGATTCCCATATTTTCGTGTGCTATAGCCCACGCCTTCCGAGTGGGCCGTGCCCCCCGCACTCGGATCACCTAAAAAAATTTCCGGACTATCAAATAAGACCTAAGGAACCATAGTCACCTTCCCGCCATGATCGTTTCTCATTTTTTGCATTTTTTGGCGAAACAACTAGAATTCCGCCCGATTCCCATATTTTTGTGTGCTATACCCACGCCTTACAAGTGGTCCCGGGTCTCCGGACCCCTATCGCCTAAAATTTTTCCGGACTATCAAATAAAACCTAAGGAACCATAGTCACCTCCCAGCCATGATCGTTCCTTATTTTTTGCGTTTTTCGGCCAAACAACTAGAATTCCGCGCGATTCCCATATTTTTGTGTGTTATAGCCCACACCTTCCGAGTGGTCCCGGGACCTCAGGACCCCTATCGCCTAAAATATTTCCGGACTATCAAATACGACCTAAGGTACCATAGTCACCGCCCCACCATGATTGTTCCAAATGCTTTGCATTTTTTGGCCAAAAAACTAGAAATCCGCGCGATTTGCATATTTTAGTGTGCTATAGCTTACGCCTTCCGAGTGGTCCTGGGAGCCGTGGACCCCGATAGCCTAAAATTTTTCGGGCCATCAAATATGACCTAAGGAACCATAGTCACTGCCCCGCCATGATCGTTCCTCATTTATTGCATTTTTCGGCCAAAAAACTAGAATTTCGCTCGATTACCATATTTTTGTGTGCTATTGCACACGCCTTCCGAGTGGGCCGGGCCCCCTAAAAATTTTCGGGCCATCAATTAAGACCTAAGGAACCATAGTCACCGCCTTTCCATGATCGTTCCTCATTTTTTGCATTTTTTGGCCAAAAAACTAGAATTCTGCCCGATTCCCATATTTTTGTGTGCTATCGCCCACGCCTTCCGAGTGGGTCGGGCCCCCCTGAGCCAGATCGCCTAAAACATTTCCGTACTATCAAATGCGACCTAAGGAACCATAGTCACCGCCCCGCCATGATCGTTCCTCATTTTTTGCATTTTTCAGCCAAAAAACTAGAATTTCGCGCGATTTCCATATTTTCGTGTGCTTTAGCCCACGCCTTCCAAGGGGTCCCGGGAACCCCGAACCCCGATCGCCTAAAAAATTTTTTCGGGCCATCAAATACGACCTAAGTAACCATAGTAACCACCCCGCCATGATCGTTCCTCATGTTTTGCGTTTTTCGGCCAAACAACTAGAATTCCGCGTGATTCCCATATTTTTGTGTGTTATAGCCCACGCCTTCCGAGTGGTCCCGGGACCTCCGGACCCCTATCGCCTAAAATCTTTCCGGACTATCAATTACGACCTGAGGAACCATAGTATCCGCCCCGCCATGATCGTTCCTTATTTTTTGCATTTTTCGGTAAAACGACTAGAATTACGCGCGATTCCCATATATTTGTGTGTTATAGCCCACACCTTCCGAGTGGTCCCGGGACCTCCGGACCCCTATCGCCTAAAATTTTTCCGGACTATCAAATACGACCTAAGGAACATAGTATCCGCCCCGCCATTATCGTTCCTCATTTTTTGCATTTTTCGGCCAAACAACTAGAATTCCGCGCGATCCCATATTTTTGTGTGTTAAAGCCCACGCCTTCCGAGTGGTCCCGGGTCTCCGGACCCATATTGCCTAAAATTTTTCCAGACTATCAAATAAGACCTAAGGAACCATAGTCACTGCCCAGCCATGATCGTTCCTAGGTTTTTCCAATTTTCGGCCAAAAAACTAGAATTCCGCGCGATTCCCATATTTTCGTGTCTTATAGCCCACGCCTTCCAAGTGAACCCGGGAACTCCAGACCCCTATCGCCTAAAATTTTTCCGGTCTATCAAATATGACCTAAGGAACCATAGTCACCGCCCAGCCATGATCATTCCTCATTTGTTGCTTTTTTCGGCCAAAACACTGGAATTCCGCCCGATTACAATATTTTTGTGTGTTATTGCCCACCCTTCCAAGTGGTTTCGGGACCCCCGGACCCCGATCGCCTAAAATTTTTTCGGGCCGTCAAATACGACCTAAGGAACCATAGTAACCGCCCCGCCATCATCGTTTCTCATTTTTTGCATTTTTCGGCCAAAAATCTAGAATTACGCCCGATTCCCATATTTTCGTGTGCAATACCCACGCCTTCCAAGTGGTCCGGGGAGCCGCGGACCCCGATCGCCTAAAATTTTTCCAGACTATCAAATACGACCTAAGGTACCATAGTCACCGCCACACCATGATCGTTCCAAATGCTTTGCATTTTTCGGCCAAAAAACTATAACTCCGCGCGATTTTCATATTTTGGTGTGCTATAGCTTACGCCTTCCGAGTGGTCCCGGGAGCCGTGGACCCTGATCGCCTAAAATTTTCCAGGCCATCAAATACGACCTAAGGAACCATAGTCACCGCCCCGCCTTGATCGTTCCTCATTTATGGCATTTTTCGGCCAAAAAACTAGAATTCCGCTTGATTACCATATTTTTGTGTGCTATTGCCCACGCCTTCCGAGTGGGCCGGGCCGCCGGACTCGGATCGCCTAAAAAATTTTCGGGCCATCAATTAGGACCTAAGGAACCATAGTCACCGCCCCTCCATGATCGTTCCTCATTTATTGCGTTTTTCAGCCAAAAAACTAGAATTCCGCTCGATTACCATATTTTTGTGTGCTATTGCCCACGCCTTCCGAGTGGGCCGGGCCGCCGGTCTCGGATCGCCTAAAAAATTTTGGGCCATCAATTAAGACCTAAGGAACCATAGTCACCGCATCGCCATGATCGTTCCTCATTTTTTGCATTTTTTGGCCAAAAAACTAGAATTCCGCCTGATTCCCATATTTTTGTGTGCTATCGCCCACGCCTTCCGAATGGGTTGGGCCCCCCGGAGCCGGATCGCCTAAAAATTTTCCGTACTATCAAATGCGACCTAAGGAACCATAGTCACCGCCCCGCCAAGATCGTTCCTCATTTTTTGCGTTTTCAGCCAAAAACCTAGAATTTCGCGCGATTTCCATATTTTCGTGTGCTTTAGCCCACGCCTTCCAAGGGGTCCCGGGAACCCCGAACCCCAATCGCTTAAAAATTTTTCGGGCCATCAAATATGACCTAAGGAACCATAGTAACCACCCCGCCATGATCGTTCCTCATTTTTAGCATTTTTCGGCCAAACAACTAGAATTCCGCGTGATTCCCATATTTTTGTGTGTTATAGCCCACGCCTTCCGAGTGGTCCCTGGACCTCCTGACCCCTATTGCCTAAAATTTTTCCGGACTATCAAATACGACCTAAGGAACCATAGTATCCGCCCCTCCATGATCGTTCCTCATTTTTTGCGTTTTTCGGCCAAACAACTAGAATTCCGCGCGATTTCCATATTTTTGTGTGTTATAGCCCACCCCTTCCGAGTGGTCCCGGGACCTCCGGACCCCTATCGCCTAATATTTTTCCGGACTATCAAATAAGACCTAAGGAACCATAGTCACCGTCCAGCCATGATCGTTCCTAGTTTTTTCCCGTTTTTCGGCCAAAAAACTAGAATTCCGCGCGATTCCCATATTTTCATGTCCTATAGCCCACGCCTTCCAAGTGAACCCGGGAACTCCGGACCCCTATCGCCTAAAAGTTTTCCGGACTATCGAATACGACCTAAGGAACCATAGTATCCTCCACGCCATGATCGTTCCTTATTTTTTGCGTTTTTCGGCCAAACAACTAGAATTACGCGCGATTCTCATATTTTTGTGTGTTATAGCCCGCACCTTCCGAGTGGTCCCGGGACCTCCGGACCCCTATCGCCTAAAATTTTTCCGGACTATCAAATACGACCTAAGGAACCATAGTATCCGCCCCGCCATTATCGTTCCTCATTTTTTGCGTTTTTCGGCCAAACAACTAGAATTCCACGCGATCCCATATTTTTGTGTGTATAGCCCACGCCTTCCGAGTGGTCCCGGGACCTCTGGACCCCTATCGCCTAAAATCTTTCTGGACCATCAAATACGACCTAAGGAACCATAGTATCCGCCCCTCCATGATCGTTCCTCATTTTTTGCGTTTTTCGGCCAAACAACTAGAATTCCGCGCGATTCCCATATTTTTGAGTGTTATAGCCCACCCCTTCCGAGTGGTCCCGGGACCTCCGGACCCCTATCGCCTAATATTTTTCCGGACTATCAAATAAGACCTAAGGAACCATAGTCACCGTCCAGCCATGATCATTCCTCATTTGTTGCGTTTTTCGGCCAAAACACTGGAATTCCGCCCGATTACAATATTTTTGTGTGCTATTGCCCAACCTTCCAAGTGGTTCCGGGACCCCCGGACCCCGATCGCCTAAAATTTTTCTGGGCCGTCAAATACGACCTAAGGTACCATAGTCACCGCCAGACCATGATCGTTCCACATGCGTTGCATTTTTCGGCCAAAAAACTAGAACTCTGCGCGATTTTCATATTTTAGTGTGCTATAGCTTACGCCTTCCGAGTGATCCCGGGAGCCGGGGACCCCGATCGCCTAAAAATTTCCGGGCCATCAAATACGACCTAAGGAACCATAGTCACCGCCCCGCCTTGATCGTTCCTCATTTATGGGGGTTTTCGGCCAAAAAACTAGAATTCCGCTCGATTACCATATTTTTGTGTGCTATTGCCCATGCCTTCCGAGTGGGCCGGGCCGCCGGACTCGGATCACCTAAAAAATTTCGGGCCATCAATTAGGACCTAAGGAACCATAGTCACCGCCTCGCCATGATCGTTCCTCATGTTTTGCATTTATTGGCCAAAAAACTAGAATTCTGCCCGATTCCCATATTTTTGTGTGCAATCGCCCATGCCTTCCGAGTGGGTCGGGCCCCCGGGAGCCGGATCGCCTAAAAATTTTCCGGACTATCAAATACGACCTAAGGAACCATAGTCACCGCCCCGCCATGATCGTTCCTAGTATTTTGCATTTTTCAGCCAAAAAACTAGAATTCCGCGCGATTTCCATATTTTCGTGTGCTTTAGCCCACGCCTTCCAAGGGTCCCGGGAACCCCGAACCCCGATCGCCTAAAAATTTTCTGGGCAATCAAATACGACCTAAGGAACCATAGTAACCACCCCGCCATGATCGTTCCTCATTTTTTGCGTTTTTCGGCCAAACAACTAGAATTCCGCGCGATTCCCATATGTTTGTGTGTTATAGCCCACGCCTTCCGAGTGGTCCCTGGACCTCCTGACCCCTATTGCCTAAAATTTTTCCGGACTATCAAATGCGACCTACGGAACCATAGTATCCGCCCCGCCATGATTGTTTCTCATTTTTTGCATTTTTCGGCCAAAAAACTAGAATTACGCCCGATTCCCATATTTTCGTGTGCTATACCCACGCCTTACAAGTGGTCCCGGGTCTCCGGACCCCTATCGCCTAAAATTTTTCCGGACTATTCAAATAAGACCTAAGGAACCATAGTCACCGCCCAGCCATGATCGTTCCTTATTTTTTGCATTTTTCGGCCAAACAAATAGAATTCCACGCGATTCCCATACTGTTGTGTGTTATAGCCCACACCTTCCGAGTGGTCCCGGGACCTCAGGACCCCTATCGCCTAAAATTTTTCCGGACTATCAAATACGACCTAAGGAACCATAGTCACCACCCAGCCATGATCATTCCTCATTTGTTGCATTTTTCGGCCAAAAAACTAGAATTCCGCCCGATTACAATATTTTTGTGTGCTATTGCCCACCCTTCCCAGTGGTTACGGGACCCCCGGACCCCGATCGCCTAAAATTTTTCCGGGCCGTCAAATACGACCTAAGGAACCATAGTAACCGCCCCGCCATCATCGTTTCTCATTTTTTGCATTTTTCGGCCAAAAACCTAGTATTACGCCCGATTCCCATATTTTCGTGTGCTATACCCACGCCTTCCAAGTGGTCCGGGGAGCCGCGGACCCCGATCACCTAAAATTTTTCTGGACTATCAAATACGACCTAAGGTACCATAGTCACCGCCCCACCATGATCGTTCCAAATGCTTTGCATTTTTCGGCCAAAAAACTAGAACTCCGCGCGATTTGCATATTTTAGTGTGCTATAGCTTACGCCTTCCGAGTGGTCCCAGGAGCCGGGGACCCCGATCACCTAAGATTTTTCGGGCCATCAAATACGACCTAAGGAACCATAGTCACCGCCCCGCCTTGATCGTTCTTCATTTATGGCATTTTTCGGCCAAAAAACTAGAATTCCGCTCGATTACCATATTTTTGTGTGTTATTGCCCACGCCTTCCGATTTGGCCGGGCCGCCGGACTCGGATCGCCTAAAAAATTTTCGGGCCATCAATTAGGACCTAAGGAACCATAGTCACCGCCTCGCCATGATCGTTCCTCATTTTTTGCATTTATTGGCCAAAAAACTAGAATTCTGCCCGATTCCCATATTTTTGTGTGCTATTGCCCACGCCTGCCGAGTGGGTCGGGCCCCCGGGAGCCGGATCACCTAAAAATTTTCCGGACTATCAAATACGACCTAAGGAACCATAGTCACCGCCCCGCCATGATCGTTCCTAGTATTTTGCATTTTTCAGCCAAAAAACTAGAATTCCGCGCGATTTCCATATTTTCGTGTGCTTTAACCCACGCCTTCCAAGGGATCCCGGGAACCAAGAACCCCGATCGCCTAAAAATTTTCCGGGCCATCAAATACGACCTAAGGAACCATAGTAACCACCCCGCCATGATCGTTCCTCATTTTTGGCGTTTTTCGGCAAAACAACTAGAATTCCGCGCGATTCCCATATTTTTGTGTGTTATAGCCCACGCCTTCCGAGTGGTCCCGGGACCTCCTGACCCCTATTGCCTAAAATTTTTCCGGACTATCAAATACGACCTACGGAACCATAGTATCTGCCCCGCCATGATTGTTTCTCATTTTTTGCATTTTTCGGCCAAACAACTAGAATTTCGCCCGATTCCCATATTTTCGTGTGCTATACCCACGCCTTACAAGTGGTCCCGGGTCTCCGGACCCCTATCGCCTAAAACTTTTCTGGACTATCAAATAAGACCTAAGGAACCATAGTCAACGCCCAGCCATGATCGTTCCTTATTTTTTGCATTTTTCGGCCAAACAACTAGAATTCCGCGCGATTCCCATATTTTTGTGTGTTATAGCCCACACCTTCCGAGTGGTCCCGGGACCTCAGGACCCCTATCGCCTAAAAATTTTCCGGACTATCAAATACAGCCTAAGGAACCATAGTCACCGCCCAGCCATGATCATTCCTCATTTGTTGCATTTTTCGGCCAAAAAACTAGAATTCCGCCCGATTACAATATTTTTGTGTGCTATTGCCCACCCTTCCCAGTGGTTCCGGGACCCCCGGACCCCGATCGCCTAAAATTTTTCCGGGCCGTCAAATACGACCTAAGGAACCATAGTAACCGCCCCGCCATCATCGTTTCTCATTTTTTGCATTTTTCGGCCAAAAAACTAGAATTACGCCCGATTCCCATATTTTCGTGTGCTATACCCACGCCTTCCAAGTGGTCCGGGGAGCCGCGGACCCCGATCGCCTAAAATTTTTCTGGACTATCAAATACGACCTAAGGTACCATAGTCACCGCCCCACCATGATCGTTCCAAATGCTTTGCATTTTTCGGCCAAAAAACTAAAACTCCGCGCGATTTGCATATTTTCGTGTGCTATAGCTTACGCCTTCCGAGTGGTCCCGGGAGCCGAGGACCACGATCGCCTAAAATTTTCCGGGCCATCAAATATGACCTAAGGAACCATAGTCACCGCCCCCCATGATCGTTCCTCATTTATTGCGTTTTTCGGCCAAAAAACTAGAATTCCGCTCGATTAGCATATTTTTGTGTGCTATTGCCCACGCCTTCCGAGTGGGACGGACCGCCGGACTTGGATCGCCTAAAAAATTTTCGGGCCATCAATTAGGACCTAAGGAACCATAGTCACCGCCTCGCCATGATCGTTCCTCATTTTTTGCATTTTTTGGCCAATAAACTAGAATTCTGCCCGATTCTCATATTTGTGTGTGCTATCGCCCACGCCTTCCGAGTGGGTCGGGCCCCCCGGAGCTGGATCGCCTAAAAATTTTCCAGACTATCAAATACGACCTAAGGAACCATAGTCACCGCCCTGCCATGATCGTTCCTAGTCTTTTGCGTTTTTCAGCCAAAAAACTAGAATTTCGCGCCATTTCCATATTTTCGTGTGCTTTAGCCCACGCCTTCCAAGGGGCCCCGGGAACCCCGAACCCCGATCGCCTAAAATTTTTTCGGGCCATCAAATATGACCTAAGGAACCATAGTAACCACCCCGCCATGATCGTTCCTCATTTTTGCGATTTTCGGCCAAACAACTAGAATTCTGCGCGATTCCCATATTTTTGTGTGTTATAGCCCACGCCTTCCGAGTGTTCCCGGGACCTCCTGACCCCTATCGCCTAAAAATTTTCCGGACTATCAAATACGACCTAAGGAACCATAGTAACCGCCCCGCCATGATCGCTCCTCATTTTTTGCGTTTTTCGGCCAAACAACTAGAATTCCGTTCGATTCCCATATTTTTGTGTGTTAAAGCCCACGCCTTCCGAGTGGTCCCGGGACCTCCGGACCCCTATCGCCTAATATTTTTCCGGACTATCAAATAAGACCAAAGGAACCATAGTATCCGCCCCGCCATGATTGTTCCTCATTTTTTGCGTTTTTCCGCCAAAAAACTAGAATTCCGATCGATTACCATATTTTTGTGTGCATATTGCCCATGCCTTCCGAGTGGTCCCAAGAGCCGCGGACCCCGATCGCCTAAAATATTTCCGGGCAATCAAATACGACCTAAGGAACCATAGTATCCGCCACGCCATGATCATTCCTTATTTTTTGCGTTTTTCGGCCAAACAACTAGAATTACACGCGATTCCCATATTTTGTGTTATAGCCCACACCTTCCGAGTGGTCCCGGGACCTCCGGACCCCTATCGCCTAAAATTTTTCCGGACTATCAAATACGACCTAAGGAACCATAGTATCCGCCCCGCCCTGATCGTTCCTCATTTTTTGCGTTTTTCGGCCAAAAAACTAGAATTCCGCTCGATTACTATATTTTTGTGTGCTATTGCCCAAGCCTTCCTAGTGGTCCCAAGAGCCGCGGACCCCGATCGCCTAAAATTTTTTCGGGCAATCAAATACGACCTAAGGAACCATAGTATCCTCCCCGCCATGATCGTTCCTTATTTTTTGTGTTTTTCGGCCAAACAACTAGAATTACACGCGATTCCCATATTTCTGTGTTATAGCCCACACCTTCCGAGTGGTCCCGGGACCTCCGGACCCCTATCGCCTAAAATTTTTCCGGACTATCAAATACGACCTAAGGAACCATAGTATCCGCCCCTCCATGATCGTTCCTCATTTTTTGCGTTTTCGGCCAAACAACTAGAATTCCGCGAGATCCCATATTTTTGTGTGTTATAGCCCACGCCTTCCGAGTGGTCCCGGGTCTCCGGACCCCTATCGCCTAAAATTTTTCCGGACTATCAAATAAGACCTAAGGAACCATAGTCACCGCCCAGCCATGATCGTTCCTAGTTTTTTTCCGTTTTTGGGCCAAAAAACTAGAATTCCGCGCGATTTCCATATTTTCGTGTCCTATAACCCACGCCTTCCAAGTGAACCCGGGAACTCCGGACCCCTATCGCCTAAAATTTTCCGGACTATCAAATACGACCTAAGGAACCATAGTCACTGCCCAGCCATGATCATTCCTCATTTGTTGCGTTTTTTGGCCAAAAAACTAGAATTCCGCCCGATTACAATATTTTTGTGTGCTATTGCCCACCCTTCCAAGTGGTTCCGGGACCCCCGGACCCCGATCGCCTAAAATGTTTCCGGGCCGTCAAATACGACCTAAGGAACCATAGTAACCACCCTGCCCCATAGTTTCTCATTTTTTGCATTTTTCGGCCAAAAAACTAGAATTACGCCCGATTCCCATATTTTCGTGTGCTATACCCACGCCTTCCAAGTGGTAAGGGGAGCCGCGGACCCCGATCGCCTAAAATTTTTCCAGACTATCAAATACGACCTAAGGTACCATAGTCACAGCCCCACCATGATCGTTCCTTATTTTTTGCGTTTTTCGGCCAAACAACTAGAATTCTGCCCGATTCTCATATTTGTGTGTGCTATCGCCCACGCCTTCCGAGTGGGTCGGGCCCCCCGGAGCTGGATCGCCTAAAAATTTTCCGGACTATCAAATACGACCTAAGGAACCATAGTCACCGCCCTGCCATGATCGTTCCTAGTCTTTTGCGTTTTTCAGCCAAAAAACTAGAATTTCGCCATTTCCATATTTTCGTGTGCTTTAGCCCACGCCTTCCAAGGGGTCCCGGGAACCCCGAACCCCGATCGCCTAAAATTTTTCCGGGCCATCAAATATGACCTAAGGAACCATAGTAACCACCCCGCCATGATCGTTCCTCATTTTTGCATTACATGCCAAACAACTAGAATTCTGCGCGATTCCCATATTTTTGTGTGTTATAGCCCACGCCTTCCGAGTGTTCCCGGGACCTCCTGACCCCTATCGCCTAAAATTTTTCCGGACTATCAAATACGACCTAAGGAACCATAGTAACCGCCCCGCCATGATCGCTCCTCATTTTTTGCGTTTTTCGGCCAAACAACTAGAATTCCGTTCGATTCCCATATTTTTGTGTGTTAAAGCCCACGCCTTCCGAGTGGTCCCGGGACCTCCGGACCCCTATCGCCTAATATTTTTCCGGACTATCAAATAAGACCAAAGGAACCATAGTATCCGCCCCGCCATGATTGTTCCTCATTTTTTGCGTTTTTCCGCCAAAAAACTAGAATTCCGATCGATTACCATATTTTTGTGTGCATATTGCCCATGCCTTCCGAGTGGTCCCAAGAGCCGCGGACCCCGATCGCCTAAAATATTTCCGGGCAATCAAATACGACCTAAGGAACCATAGTATCCGCCACGCCATGATCATTCCTTATTTTTTGCGTTTTTCGGCCAAACAACTAGAATTACACGCGATTCCCATATTTTGTGTTATAGCCCACACCTTCCGAGTGGTCCCGGGACCTCCGGACCCCTATCGCCTAAAATTTTTCCGGACTATCAAATACGACCTAAGGAACCATAGTATCCGCCCCGCCCTGATCGTTCCTCATTTTTTGCGTTTTTCGGCCAAAAAACTAGAATTCCGCTCGATTACTATATTTTTGTGTGCTATTGCCCAAGCCTTCCTAGTGGTCCCAAGAGCCGCGGACCCCGATCGCCTAAAATTTTTTCGGGCAATCAAATACGACCTAAGGAACCATAGTATCCTCCCCGCCATGATCGTTCCTTATTTTTTGTGTTTTTCGGCCAAACAACTAGAATTACACGCGATTCCCATATTTCTGTGTTATAGCCCACACCTTCCGAGTGGTCCCGGGACCTCCGGACCCCTATCGCCTAAAATTTTTCCGGACTATCAAATACGACCTAAGGAACCATAGTATCCGCCCCTCCATGATCGTTCCTCATTTTTTGCGTTTTCGGCCAAACAACTAGAATTCCGCGAGATCCCATATTTTTGTGTGTTATAGCCCACGCCTTCCGAGTGGTCCCGGGTCTCCGGACCCCTATCGCCTAAAATTTTTCCGGACTATCAAATAAGACCTAAGGAACCATAGTCACCGCCCAGCCATGATCGTTCCTAGTTTTTTTCCGTTTTTGGGCCAAAAAACTAGAATTCCGCGCGATTTCCATATTTTCGTGTCCTATAACCCACGCCTTCCAAGTGAACCCGGGAACTCCGGACCCCTATCGCCTAAAATTTTCCGGACTATCAAATACGACCTAAGGAACCATAGTCACCGCCCAGCCATGATCATTCCTCATTTGTTGCGTTTTTTGGCCAAAAAACTAGAATTCCGCCCGATTACAATATTTTTGTGTGCTATTGCCCACCCTTCCAAGTGGTTCCGGGACCCCCGGACCCCGATCGCCTAAAATGTTTCCGGGCCGTCAAATACGACCTAAGGAACCATAGTAACCACCCTGCCCCATAGTTTCTCATTTTTTGCATTTTTCGGCCAAAAAACTAGAATTACGCCCGATTCCCATATTTTCGTGTGCTATACCCACGCCTTCCAAGTGGTAAGGGGAGCCGCGGACCCCGATCGCCTAAAATTTTTCCAGACTATCAAATACGACCTAAGGTACCATAGTCACAGCCCCACCATGATCGTTCCTTATTTTTTGCGTTTTTCGGCCAAACAACTAGAATTCTGCCCGATTCTCATATTTGTGTGTGCTATCGCCCACGCCTTCCGAGTGGGTCGGGCCCCCCGGAGCTGGATCGCCTAAAAATTTTCCGGACTATCAAATACGACCTAAGGAACCATAGTCACCGCCCTGCCATGATCGTTCCTAGTCTTTTGCGTTTTTCAGCCAAAAAACTAGAATTTCGCCATTTCCATATTTTCGTGTGCTTTAGCCCACGCCTTCCAAGGGGTCCCGGGAACCCCGAACCCCGATCGCCTAAAATTTTTCCGGGCCATCAAATATGACCTAAGGAACCATAGTAACCACCCCGCCATGATCGTTCCTCATTTTTGCATTACATGCCAAACAACTAGAATTCTGCGCGATTCCCATATTTTTGTGTGTTATAGCCCACGCCTTCCGAGTGTTCCCGGGACCTCCTGACCCCTATCGCCTAAAATTTTTCCGGACTATCAAATACGACCTAAGGAACCATAGTAACCGCCCCGCCATGATCGCTCCTCATTTTTTGCGTTTTTCGGCCAAACAACTAGAATTCCGTTCGATTCCCATATTTTTGTGTGTTAAAGCCCACGCCTTCCGAGTGGTCCCGGGACCTCCGGACCCCTATCGCCTAATATTTTTCCGGACTATCAAATAAGACCAAAGGAACCATAGTATCCGCCCCGCCATGATTGTTCCTCATTTTTTGCGTTTTTCCGCCAAAAAACTAGAATTCCGATCGATTACCATATTTTTGTGTGCATATTGCCCACGCCTTCCGAGTGGTCCCAAGAGCCGCGGACCCCGATCGCCTAAAATATTTCCGGGCAATCAAATACGACCTAAGGAACCATAGTATCCGCCACGCCATGATCGTTCCTTATTTTTTGCGTTTTTCGGCCAAACAACTAGAATTACACGCGATTCCCATATTTTGTGTTATAGCCCACACCTTCCGAGTGGTCCCGGGACCTCCGGACCCCTATCGCCTAAAATTTTTCCGGACTATCAAATACGACCTAAGGAACCATAGTATCCGCCCCGCCCTGATCGTTCCTCATTTTTTGCGTTTTTCGGCCAAAAAACTAGAATTCCGCTCGATTACCATATTTTTGTGTGCTATTGCCCAAGCCTTCCTAGTGGTCCCTAGAGCCGCGGACCCCGATCGCCTAAAATTTTTTCGGGCAATCAAATACGACCTAAGGAACCATAGTATCCGCCCCGCCATGATCGTTCCTTATTTTTTGCGTTTTTCGGCCAAACAACTAGAATTACACGCGATTCCCATATTTCTGTGTTATAGCCCACACCTTCCGAGTGGTCCCGGGACCTCCGGACCCCTATCGCCTAAAATTTTTCCGGACTATCAAATACGACCTAAGGAACCATAGTATCCGCCCCTCCATGATCGTTCCTCATTTTTTGCGTTTTCGGCCAAACAACTAGAATTCCGCGAGATCCCATATTTTTGTGTGTTATAGCCCACGCCTTCCGAGTGGTCCCGGGTCTCCGGACCCCTATCGCCTAAAATTTTTCCGGACTATCAAATAAGACCTAAGGAACCATAGTCACCGCCCAGCCATGATCATTCCTAGTTTTTTTCCCTTTTTGGGCCAAAAAACTAGAATTCCGCGCGATTTCCATATTTTCGTGTCCTATAACCCACGCCTTCCAAGTGAACCCGGGAACTCCGGACCACTATCGCCTAAAAATTTTCCGGACTATCAAATACGACCTAAGGAACCATAGTCACCGCCCAGCCATGATCATTCCTCATTTGTTGCGTTTTTTGGCCAAAAAACTAGAATTCCGCCCGATTACAATATTTTTGTGTGCTATTGCCCACCCTTCCAAGTGGTTCCGGGACCCCCGGACCCCGATCGCCTAAAATGTTTCCGGGCCGTCAAATACGACCTAAGGAACCATAGTAACCACCCTGCCCCATAGTTTCTCATTTTTTGCATTTTTCGGCCAAAAAACTAGAATTACGCCCGATTCCCATATTTTCGTGTGCTATACCCACGCCTTCCAAGTGGTAAGGGGAGCCGCGGACCCCGATCGCCTCAAATTTTTCCAGACTATCAAATACGACCTAAGGTACCATAGTCACCGCCCCACCATGATCGTTCCATATTTTTTGCGTTTTTCGGCCAAACAACTAGAATTCTGCGCGATTCCCATATTTTTGTGTGTTATAGCCCACGCATTCCGAGTGGTCCTGGGACCTCCTGACCCCTATCGCCTAAAATTTTTCCGGACTATCAAATACGACCTAAGGAACCATAGTCACCGCCCAGCCATGATCATTCCTCATTTGTTGCGTTTTTTGGCCAAAAAACTAGAATTCCGCCCGATTACAATATTTTTTTGTGCTATTGCCCACCCTTCCATGTGGTTCCGGGACCCCCGGACCCCGATCGCCTAAAATTTTTCTGGACTATCAAATACGACCTAAGGAACCATAGTCACCGCCCAGCCATGATCATTCCTCATTTGTTACGTTTTTTGGCCAAAAAACTAGAATTTCACTCGATTACAATATTTTTGTGTGCATAGCCCACCCTTCCAAGTGGTTCCGGGACCCCCGGTCTCCGATCGGCTAAAATTTTTCCAGGCCATCTAATACGACCTAAGGAACCATAGTAACCGCCCCGCCATCATTGTTTCTTATTTTTTGCATTTTTTGGCCAAAAAACTAGAATTACGCCCGATTCCCATATTTTCGTGTGCTATACCCACGCCTTCCAAGTGGGTCGGGGAGCCGCGGACCCCGATCGGCTAAAATTTTTCCAGACTATCAAATACGACCTAAGGTACCATAGTCACCGCCCCACCAGTATCGTTCCAAATGCTTTGCATTTTTCGGCAAAAAAACTAGAACTCCGCGCGATTTGCATATGTTAGTGTGCTATAGCTTACGCCTTCCGAGTGGTCCCGAGAGCCGTGGACCCCGATCGCCTAAAATTTTCGGGGCCATCATATATGACCTAAGGAACCATAGTCACCGCCCCGCCATGATCATTCCTCATTTATTGCGTTTTTCGGCCAAAAAACTAGAATTCCGCTCGATTACCATATTTTTGTGTGCTATTGCCCACGCCTTCCTAGTGGGCCGGGCCGCCGGTCTCGGATCGCCTAAAAATTTTTGGGCCATCAATTAAGACCTAAGGAACCATAGTCACCGCCTCGCCATGATCGTTCCTCATTTTTTGCATTTTTTGGCCAAACAACTAGAATTCCGCCCGATTCCCATATTTTTGTGTTCTATCGCCCACGCCTTCCGAGTGGGTCGGGCCCCCCGGAGCCGAATCGCCTAAAAATTTTCCGGACTATTAAATACGACCTAAGGAACCATAGTCACCACCTCGCCATGATATTTCCTAGTCTTTCGCGTTTTTCAGCCAAAAAACTAGAATTTCGCGCGATTTCCATATTTTCGTGTGCTTTAGCCCACGCCTTCCAAGGGGTCCCGGGAACCCCGAACCCCGATCGCCTAAAAATTTTCCGGGCCATCAAATACGACCTAAGGAACCATAGTAACCACCCCGCCATGATCGTTCCTCATTTTTTGCGTTTTTCGGCCAAACAACTAGAATTCTGCGCGATTCCCATATTTTTGTGTGTTATAGACCACGCCTTCCGAGTGGTCTTGGGACCTCCTGACCCCTATCGCCTAAAATTTTTCCGGACTATCACATACGACCTAAGGAACCATAGTCACCGCCCAGCCATGATCATTCCTCATTTGATGCATTTTTTGGCCAAAAAACTAGAATTCCGCCCGATTACAATATTTTTTTGTGCTATTGCCCACCCTTCCATGTGGTTCCGGGACCCCCGGACCCTGATCGCCTAAAATTTTTCCAGACTATCAAATACGACCTAAGGAACCATAGTCACCGCCCAGCCATGATCATTCCTCATTTGTTGCGTTTTTTGGCCAAAAAACTAGAATTTCGCCCGATTACAATATTTTTGGGTGCTATTGCCCACCCTTCCAAGTGGTTCCGGGACCCCCGGACCCAGATCGCCTAAAATTTTTCCGGGCCGTCAAATACGACCTAAGGAACCAAAGTAACCGCCCTGCAATCATCTTTTCTCATTTTTTTCATTTTTCGGCAAAAAAACTAGAATTACGCCCGATTCCCATATTTTCGTGTGCTATACCCACGCCTTCCAAGTGGTCCGGGGAGCCGCGGACCCCGATCGCCTAAAATTTTTCCGGACTATCAAATACGACCTAAGGTACCATAGTCACCGCCCCACCATGATCGTTCCAAATGCTTTGCATTTTTCGGCCAAAAAATTAGAACTCCACGCGATTTGCATATTTTAGTGTGCTATAGCTTACGCCTTCTGAGTGGTCCCGGGAGCCGTGGACCCCGATCGCCTAAAATTTTCCGGGCCATAAAATACGACCTAAGGAACCATAGTCACCGCCTCGCCATGATCGTTCCTCATTTATTGCATTTTTCGGCCAAAAAACTAGAATTCCGCTCGATTACCATATTTTTGTGTGCTATTGCCCACGCATTCCGAGTGGGCCGGGCCGCCGGTCTCGGATCGCCTAAAAAATTTTCGGGCCATCAATTAAGACCTAAGGAACCATAGTCACCGCCTCGCCATGATCGTTCCTCATTTTTTGCATTTTTTGGCCAAAAAAACTAGAATTCCACCCGATTCCCATATTTTTGGGTGCTATCGCCCACGACTTCCGAGTGGGTCGGGCCCCCGGAGCCGGATCGCCTAAAAATTTTTCGGACTATCAAATACGACCTAAGGAACCATAGTCACCGCCCCGCCATGATCGTTCCTAGTCTTTTGCGTTTTTCAGCCAAAAAACTAGAATTTCGCGCGATTTCCATATTTTCGTGTGCTTTAGCCCACGCCTTCCTAGGGGTCCCGGGAACCCCAAACCCCGATCGCCTAAAACTTTTCCGGGCTATCAAATACGACCTAAGGAACCATAGTAACCACCCCGCCATGATCGTTCCTCATTTTTTGCGTGTTTCGGCCAAACAACTAGAATTCCGCCCGATTCCCATATTTTTGTGTGTTCCCACGCCTTCCGAGTGGTCCCGGGACCTCCTGACCCCTATCGCCTAAAATTTTTTCGGACTATCAAATACGACCTAAGGAACCATAGTATCCGCCCCGCCATGATCATTCCTCATTTTTTGCATTTTTCGGCCAAACAACTAGAATTACGTGCGATTCCCATATTTTTGTGTGTTATAGCCCACGCCTTCCGAGTTGTCCCGGGACCTCTGGACCCCTATCGCCTAATATTTTTCCGGACTATCAAATACGACCTATGGAACCATAATCAACGCCCAGCCATGATCATTCCTCATTTGTTGCGTTTTTCGGCCAAAAAACTAGAATTCCGCCCGATTACAATATTTTTGTGTGCTATTGCCCACCCTCCCAAGTGGTTCCGGGACCCCCGGACCCCGATCGCCTAAAATATTTACGGGCCGTCAAATACGACCTAAGGAACCATAGTAACCGCCCTGCCATCATCGTTTCTCATTTTTTTGCATTTTTCGGCCAAAAAACTAGAATTACGCCCGATTCCCATATTTTCGTGTGCTATACCCACGCCTTCCAAGTGGTCCGGGGAGCCGCGGACCCCGATCGCCTAAAATTTTTTCGGACTATCAAATACGACCTAAGGTACCATAGTCACCGCCATACCATGATCTTTCCAAATGCTTTGCATTTTTTGGCCAAAAAATTAGAACTCCGCGCGATATGCATATTTTAGTGTGCTATAGCTTACGCCTTCCGAGTGGTCCCGGGAGCCGTGGACCCCAATCGCCTAAAATTTTCCGGGCCATAAAATACGACCTAAGGAACCATAGTCACCGCCCCGCCATGATCGTTCCTCATTTATTGCGTTTTTCGGCCAAAGAACTAGAATTCCGCTCGATTACCATATTTTTGTGTGCTATTGCCCACGCCTTCCGAGTGGGCCGGGCCGCCGGTCTCGGATCGCCTAAAAATTTTCCAGGCCATCAATTAAGACCTAAGGAACCATAGTCACCACCTCGCCATGATCGTTCCTCATTTTTTGCATTTTTTGGCCAAAAAACTAGAATTCCGCCCGATTCCCATATTTTTGTGTGTTATAGCCCGCGCCTTCCGAGTGGTCCCGGGACCTCCTGACCCCTATCGCCTAAAATTTTTCCGGACTATCAAATACGACCTAAGGAACCATAGTATCCGCCCCGCCATGATCGTTCCTCATTTTTTGCATTTTTCGGCCAAAAAACTAGAATTACGCCCGATTCCCATATTTTCGTGTGCTATACCCACGCCTTCCAAGTGGTCCGGGGAGCCGCGGACCCCGATCGCCTAAGATTTTTCCGGACTATCAAATACGACGTAAGGTACCATAGTCAATGCCCCACCATGATCGTTCCAAATTCTTTGCATTTTTTGGCAAAAAAACTAGAACTCCGCGCGATTTGCATATTTTAGTGTGCTATAGCTTACGCCTTCCGAGTGGTCCCAGGAGCCGTGGACCCCGATCGCCTAAAATTTTCCGGGCCATAAAATACAACCTAAGGAACCATAGTCACCACCCCGCCATGATCGTTCCTCATTTATTGCGTTTTCGGCCAAAAACCTAGAATTCCGCGCGATTCCCATATTTTTGTGTGCTATAGCCCACGCCTTCTGAGTGGTCCCGGGACCTCCTGACCCCTATCGCCTAAAATTTTTCCGGACTATCAAATACGACCTAAGGAACCATAGTATCCGCCCCGCCATGATCGTTCCTCATTTTTTGCGTTTTTTGGCCAAAAAACTAGAGTTCCGCCCGATTCCCATATTTTTGTGTGCTATCGCCCACGCCTTCCGAGTGGGTCTGGCCCCACGGAGCCGGATCGCCTAAAAATTTTCCGGCCTATCAAATACGACCTAAGGAACCATAGTCACTGCCCCGCCATGATCATTCCTAATCTTTTGCGTTTTTCAGCCAAAAAACTAGAATTTAGCGCGATTTCCATATTTTCGTGTGCTTTAGCCCACGCCTTCCAAGAGGTCCCGGGAACCCCGAACCCCGATCGCCTAAAACTTTTCCGGGCCATCAAATACGACCTAAAGTACAATAGTAACCACCCCGCCATGATTGTTCCTCATTTTTTGCGTTTTTCGGCCAAACAACTAGAATTCCGCCCGATTCCCATATTTTTGTGTGTTATAGCCCACGCCTTCCGAGTGGTCCCGGGACCTCCTGACCCCTATCGCCTAAAATTTTTCCGAACTATCAAATACGACCTAAGGAACCATAGTATCTGCCCCGCCATGATCGTTCCTCATTTTTTGCGTTTTTCGGCCAAACAACTAGAATTCCGCGCGATTCCCATATTTTTGTGTGTTATAGCCCACGCCTTCCGAGTGGTCCCGGGATCTCCGGACCCCTATCGCCTAATATTTTTCCGGACTATCAAATATGACCTAAGGAACCATAGTCACCGCCCAGCCATGATCATTCCTCATTTTTTGCATTTTTCGGCCAAACAACTAGAATTCCGCGCGATTCCCATATTTTTGTGTGTTATAGCCCACGCCTTCCGAGTGGTTCCGGGACCCCCGGACCCCGATCGCCTAAATTTTTTCTGGGCCATTAAATACGACCAAAGGAACCATAGTAACCGCCCTGCCATCATCGTTTCTCATTTTTTCCATTTTTCGGCAAAAACACTAGAATTACGCCCGATTCCCATATTTTCGTGTGCTATACCCTCGCATTCTGAGTGGTCCCAAGAGCCGAGGACCCCGATCGCCTAAAATTTTTCCGGGCAATCAAATACGAGCTAAGGAACCATAGTATCCTCCCCGCCATGATCGTTCCTTATTTTGTGCATTTTTCGGCCAAACAACTAGAATTCCGCGCGATTCCCATATTTTTGTGTGTTATAGCCCACACCTTCCGAGTGGTCCCGGGACCTCCGGACCCCTATCGCCTAAAAATTTTCCGGACTATCAAATACGACCTAAGGAACCATAGTATCCGCCCCGCCATGATCGTTCCTCATGTTTTGTGTTTTTCGGCCAAAGAACTAGAATTCTGCGCGATCCCATATTTTTGTGTGTTATAGCCCACACCTTCCGACTGGTCCCGGGTCTCCGGACACCTATCGCCTAAAAATTTTCCGGACTATCAAATAAGACCTAAGGAACCATAGTCACCTCCCAGCCATGATCGTTCCTAGTTTTTTCCGTTTTTCGGCAGAAAAACGTGAATTCCGCGCTATTCCCATATTTTCGTGTCCTATAGCCCACGCCTTCCAAGTGAACCCGGGAACTCCGGAACCCTATCGCCTAAAATTTTTCCGGGCCGTCAAATACGACCTAAGGAACCATAGTAACTGCCCCGCCATCATCGTTTCTCATTTTTTGCATTTTTCGGCCAAAAAACTAGAATTACGCCCGATTCCCATATTTTCGTGTGCTATACCCACGCCTTCCAAGTGGTCCGGGGGGCCGCGGACCCCGATCGCCTAAAATTTTTCCGGACTATCAAATACGACCTAAGGTACCATAGTCACCGCCACACCATTATCGTTCCAAATGCTTTGCATTTTTCGGCCAAAAAACTAGAACTCCGCGCGATTTTCATATTTTAGTGTGCTATAGCTTACGCCTTCCGAGTGGTCCCGGGAGCCGTGGACCCCGATCGCCTAAAATTTTCCGGGCCATCAAATACGACCTAAGGAACCATAGTCACCGCCCCGCCTTGATCGTACCTCATTTATGGCATTTTTCGGCCAAAAAACTAGAATTCCGCTCGATTACCATATTTTTGTGTGCTATTGCCCACGCCTTCCGAGTGGGCCGGGCTGCCGGACTCGGATCGCCTAAAAAATTTTCGGGCCATCAATTAGGACCTAAGGAACAATAGTCACCGCCTCGCCATGATCGTTCCTCATTTTTTTCATTTTTTGGCCAAAAAACTAGAATTCCGCCTAATTCCCATATTTTTGTGTGCTATCGCCCACGCCTTCCGAGTGGGTCGGGCCCCCGGGAGCCGGATCGCCTAAACTTTTTCCGGACTATCAAATACGACCTATGGAACCATAGTCACCGCCCCGCCATGATCGTTCCTAGTCTTTTGTGTTTTTCAGCCAAAAAACTAGAATTTAGCGCGATTTCCATATTTTCGTGTGCTTTAGCCCACGCCTTCCAAGGGGTCCCGGGAACCCCGAACCCCGATCGCCTAAAACTTTTCCGGGCCATCAAATACGACCTAAGGAACCATAGTAACCACCCCGCCATGAGCGTTCCTTATTTTTTGCGTTTTTCGGCCAAACAACTAGAATTCCGCCTGATTCCCATATTTTCGTGTGCTTTAGCCCACGCCTTCCAAGGGGTCCCGGGAACCCCGAACCCCGATCGCCTAAAACTTTTCCGGGCCATCAAATACGACCTAAGGTACCATAGTAACCACCCCTCCATGATCGTTCCTCATTTTTTGCATTTTTCGGCCAAACAACTAGAATTCCGCCCGATTCCCATATTTTTGTGTGTTATAGCCCTCGCCTTCCGAGTGGTCCCGGGACCTCCTGACCCCTATCGCCGAAAATTTTTCCGAACTATCAAATATGACCTAAGGAACCATAGTATCCGCCCCGCCATGATCGTTCCTCATTTTTTGCGTTTTTCGGCCAAACAACTAGAATTCCGCGCGATTCCCATATTTTTGTGTGTTATAGCCCACGCCTTCCGAGTGGTCCCGGGATCTCCGGACCCCTATCGCCTAATATTTTTCCGGACTATCAAATACGACCTAAGGAACCATAGTCACCGCCCAGCCATGATCATTCCTCATTTTTTGCATTTTTCGGCCAAACAACTAGAATTCCGCGCGATTCCCGTATTTTTGTGTGTTATAGCCCACGCCTTCCGAGTGGTTCAGGGACCCCCGGACCCCGATCGCCTAAATTTTTTCCGGGCCATCAAATACGACCAAAGGAACCATAGTAACCGCCCTGCCATCATCGTTTCTCATTTTTTTCATTTTTCGGCAAAAACACTAGAATTACGCCCGATTCCCATATTTTCGTGTGCTATACCCACGCATTCTGAGTGGTCCCAAGAGCCGCGGACCCCGATCGCCTAAAATTTTTCCGGGCAATCAAATACGACATAAGGAACCATAGTATCCTCCCCGCCATGATCGTTCCTTATTTTTTACGTTTTTCGGCAAAACAACTAGAATTCCGCACGATTCCCATATTTTTGTGTGTTATAGCCCACACCGTCCGAGTGGTCCCGGGACCTCCGGACCCCTATCGCCTAAAAATTTTCCGGACTATCAAATATGACCTAAGGAACCATAGTATCCGCCCCGCCATGATCGTTCCTCATTTTTTGTGTTTTTCGGCCAAAGAACTAGAATTCAGCGCGATCCCATATTTTTGTGTGTTATAGCCCACGCCTTCCGATTGGTCCCGGGTCTCCGGACCCCTATCGCCTAAAAATTTTTCGGACTATCAAATAAGACCTAAGGAACCATAGTCACCTCCCAGCCATGATCGTTCCTAGTTTTTTCCATTTTTCGGCCAAAAACCTAGAATTCCGCGCTATTCCCATATTTTCGTGTCCTATAGCCCACGCCTTCCAAGTGAACCCGGGAACTCCGGACCCCTATCGCCTAAAATTTTTTCGGGCCGTCAAATACGACCTAAGGAACCATAGTAACCGCCCCACCATCATCGTTTCTCATTTTTTGCATTTTTCGGCCAAAAAACTAGAATTACGCCCGATTCCCATATTTTCGTGTGCTATACCCACGCCTTCCAAGTGGTCCGGGGGGCCACGGACCCCGATGGCCTAAAATTTTTCCGGACTATCAAATACGACCTAAGGTATCATAGTCACCGCCACACCATTATCGATCCAAATGCTTTGCATTTTTCGGCCAAAAAACTAGAACTCCGCGCGATTTTCATATTTTAGTGTGCTATAGCTTACGCCTTCCGAGTGGTCCCGGGAGCCGTGGACCCCGATCGCCTAAAATTTTCCGGGCCATCAAATACGACCTAAGGAACCATAGTCACCGCCCTGCCTTGATCGTACCTCATTTATGGCATTTTTCGGCCAAAAAACTGGAATTCCGCTCGATTATCATATTTTTGTGTGCTATTGCCCACGCCTTCCGAGTGGGCCGGGCCGCCGAACTCGGATCGCCTAAAAACTTTTCGGGCCATCAATTAGGACCTAAGGAACCATAGTCACCGCCTCGCCATGATCGTTCCTCATTTTTTGCATTTTTTGGCCAAAAAACTAGAATTCCGCCCGATTCCCATATTTTTGTGTGCTATCGCCCACGCCTTCCAAGTGGGTCGGGCTACCGGGAGCCGGATCGCCTAAAATTTTTCCGGACTATTAAATACGACCTAAGGAACCATAGTCACCGCGCCGCCATGATCGTTCCTAGTCTTTTGCGTTTTTCAGCCAAAAAACTAGAATTTTGCGCGATTTCCATATTTTCGTGTGCTTTAGCCCACGCCTTCCAAGGGGTCCCGGGAACCCCGAACCCCGATTGCCTAAAAATTTTCCGGGCCATCAAATACGACCTAAGGAACCATAGTAACCACCCCACCATGATCGTTCCTTATTTTTTGCGTTTTTCAGCCAAACAACTAGAATTCCGCGCGATTCCCATATTTTTGTGTGTTATAGCCCACGCCTTCTAAGTGCTCCCGGGACCTCCTGACCCCTATCGCCTAAAATTTTTCCGGACTATCAAATACGACCTAAGGAACCATAGTATCCGCCCCGCCATGTTTCGTTCCTCATTTTTTGCATTTTTCGGCCAAAAAACTAGAATTACGCCCGATTCCCATATTTTCGTGTGCTATACCCACGCCTTCCAAGTGGTCCGGGGAGCCGCGAACCCCGATCGCCTAAAATTTTTCCGGACTATCAAATACGACCTAAGGTACCATAGTCACCGCCCCACCATGATCGTTCCAAATGCTTTGCATTTTTCGGCCAAAAAACTAGAACTCCGCGCGATTTGCATATTTTAGTGTGCTATAGCTTACGCCTTCCGAGTGGTCCCGGGAGCCGTGGACCCCGATCGCCTAAAATTTTCCGGGCCATCAAATATGACCTAAGGAACCATAGTCACCGCCCCGCCATGATCGTTCCTCATTCATTGCGTTTTTTGGCCAAAAAACTAGAATTCCGCTCGATTACCATATTTTTGTGTGCTATTGCCCATGCCTTCCGAGTGGGCCGGGCCGCCGGTCTCGGATCGCCTAAAAGATTTTCGGGCCATCAATTAAGACCTAAGGAACCATAGTCACCACCTCGCCATGATCGTTCCTCAGTTTTTGCATTTTTTGGCCAAAAAACTAGAATTCCGCCGATTCCCAAATTTTTGTGTGCTATCGCCCACTCCTTCCGAGTGGGTCGGCCCCCCGGAGCCGGATCGCCTAAAAATTTTACGTACTATCAAATACAACCTAAGGAACCATAGTCACCGCCCAGCCATGATCATTCCTAGTCTTTTGCGTTTTTAAGCCAAAAAACTAGAATTTCGCGCGATTTCCATATTTTGGTGTGCTTTAGCCCACGCCTTCCAAGGGGTCCCGGGAACCCCGAACCCCGATCGCCTAAAATATTTCTGGGCCATCCAATACGACCTAAGGAACCATAGTAACCACCCCACCATGATCGTTCCTCATTTTTTGCGTTTTTCGGCCAAACAACTAGAATTCCGCGCGATTCCCATATTTTTGTGTGTTATAGCCCACACCTTCCGAGTGGTCCCGGGTCTCCGGACCCCTATCGCCTAAAATTTTTTCGAACTATCAAATAAGGCGGAACCATAGTCACCGCCTAGCCATGATCGTTCCTTATTTTTTGCATTTTTCGGCCAAAAAACTATAATTACGCCCGATTCCCATATTTTTGTGTGCTATACCCACGCCTTCCAAGTGGTCCGGGGAGCCGCAGACCCCGATCGCCTAAAATTTTTCAGGACTACCAAATATGACCTAAGGTACCATAGTCACCGCCCCACCATGATCGTTCCAAATGCTTTGCATTTTCGGCCAAAAAACTAGAACTCCGCGCGATTTGCATATTTTAGTGTGCTATAGCTTACTCCTTCCGAGTTGTCCCGGGAGCCGTGGACCCCGATCGCATAAAGTTTTCCGGGCCATCAAATAAGACCTAAGGAACCATAGTCACCGCCCCGCCATGATTGTTCCTCATTTATTGCGTTTTTCGGCCAAAAAACTAGAATTCCGCTCGATTACCATATTTTTGTGTGCTATTGCCCACGCCTTCCGAGTGGGCCGGGCCGCCGGTCTCGGATCGCCTAAAAAAATTTTGGGCCATCAATTAAGACCTAAGGAACCATAGTCACCACCTCGCCATGATCGTTCCTCATTTTTTGCATTTTTTGGCCAAAAAACTAGAATTCCGCCCGATTCCCATATTTTTGTGTGCTATCGCCCACGCCTTCCGAGTGGGTCGGGCCCCCCAGAGCCGGATCGCCTAAAAAATTTCCGGACTATCAAATACTACCTAAGGAACCATAGTCACCGCCCCGCCATGATCGTTCCTAGTCTTTTGCGTTTTTCAGCCAAAAAACTAGAATTTCGCGCGATTTCCATATTTTCGTGTGCTTTAGCCCATGCCTTCCAAGGGGTCCCGGGAACCCCGAACCCCGATTGCCTAAAAATTTTCCGGGCCATCAAATACGACCTAAGGAACCATAGTAACCACCCCACCATGATCGTTCCTTATTTTTTGCGTTTTTCAGCCAAACAACTAGAATTCCGCGCGGTTCCCTTATTTTTGTGTGTTATAGCCCACGCCTTCTAAGTGGTCCCGGGACCTCCTGACCCCTATCGCCTAAAATTTTTCCGGACTATCAAATACGACCTAAGGAACCATAGTATCCGCCCCGCCATGTTCGTTCCTCATTTTTTGCATTTTTCGGCCAAAAAACTAGAATTACGCCCGATTCCCATATTTTCGTGTGCTATACCCACGCCTTCCAAGTGGTCCGGGGAGCCGCGAACCCCGATCGCCTAAAATTTTTCCGGACTATCAAATACGACCTAAGGTACCATAGTCACCGCCCCACCATGATTGTTCCAAATGCTTTGCATTTTTCGGCCAAAAAACTAGAACTCCGCGCGATTTGCATATTTTAGTGTGCTATAGCTTACGCCTTCCGAGTGGTCCCGGGAGCCGTGGACCCCGATCGCCTAAAATTTTCCGGGCCATCAAATATGACCTAAGGAACCATAGTCACCGCCCCGCCATGATCGTTCCTCATTCATTGCGTTTTTTGGCCAAAAAACTAGAATTCCGCTCGATTACCATATTTTTGTATGCTATTGCCCATGCCTTCCGAGTGGGCCGGGCCGCCGGTCTCGGATTGCCTAAAAGATTTTCGGGCCATCAATTAAGACCTAAGGAACCATAGTCACCACCTCGCCATGATCGTTCCTCAGTTTTTGCATTTTTTGGCCAAAAAACTAGAATTCCGCCGATTCCCATATTTTTGAGTTCTATCGCCCACTCCTTCCGAGTGGGTCGGCCCCCCGGAACCGGATCGCCTAAAAATTTTCCGTACTATCAAATACTACCTAAGGAACCATAGTCACCGCCCCGCCATGATCGTTCCTAGTCTTTTGCGTTTTTCAGCCAAACTAGAATTTCGTGCGATTTCCATATTTTCGTGTGCTTTAGCCCACGCCTTCCAAGTGAACCCGGGAACTCCGGACCCCTATCGCCTAAAATTTTTCCGGACTATCAAATACGACCTAAGGAACCATAGTCACCGCCCAGCCATGATCATTCCTCATTTGTTGCGTTTTTCGGCCAAAAAACTAGAATTCCGCCCGATTACAATATTTTTGTGTGCTATTGCCCACCCTTCCAAGTGGTTCCGGGACCCCCGGACCCCGATCGCCTAAAATTTTTCCGGGCCGTCAAATACGACCTAAGGAACCATAGTAACCGCCCCGCCATCATCGTTTCTCATTTTTTGCATTTTTCGGCCAAAAAACTAGAATTACGCCCGATTCCCATATTTTCGTGTGCTATACCCACGCCTTCCAAGTGGTCCGGGGAGCCGCGGACCCCGATCGCCTAAAATTTTTCCGGACTATCAAATACGACCTAAGGTACCATAGTCACCGCCCCACCATGATCGTTCCAAATGCTTTGCATTTTTCGGCCAAAAAACTAGAACTCCGCGCGATTTGCATATTTTAGTGTGCTATAGCTTACGCCTTCCGAGTGGTCCCGGGAGCCGTGGACCCCGATCGCCTAAAATTTTCCGGGCCATCAAATACGACCTAAGGAACCATAGTCACCGCCCCGCCTTGATCGTTCCTCATTTATTGCGTTTTTCATCCAAATATGTGCTTTAGCCTACGCCTTCCAAAGGGTCCCGGGAACCCCGAACCCCGATCGCCTAAAAATTTTCCGGGCCATCAAATACGACCTAAGGAACCATATTAACCACCCCGCCATGATCGTTCCCTATTTTTTGCATTTTTCGGCCAAACAACTAGAATTCCGCGTGATTCCCATATTTTTGTGTGTTATAGCCCACACCTTCCGAGTGGTCCCGGGACCTCCGGACCCCTATCGCCTAAAATTTTTCCGGACCGTCAAATAAGACCTAAGGAACCATAGTCACCGCCCAGCCATGATCGTTCCTAGTTTTTTCCATTTTTCGGCCAAAAAACTAGAATTCCACGCGATTCCCATATTTTCGTGTCCTATAGCCCACGCCTTCCAAGTGAACCCGGGAACTCCGGACCCCTATCGCCTAAAACTTTTCCAGACTATCAAATACGACCTAAGGAACCATAGTATCCGCCCCGCCATGTTCGTTCCTCATTTTTTGCATTTTTCGGCCAAAAAACTAGAATTACGCCCGATTCCCATATTTTCGTGTGCTATACCCACGCCTTCCAAGTGGTCTGGGGAGCCGCGAACCCCGATCGCCTAAAATTTTTCCGGACTATCAAATACGACCTAAGGTACCATATTCACCGCCCCACCATGATCGTTCCAAATGCTTTGCATTTTTCGGCCAAAAAACTAGAACTCCGCGCGATTTGCATATTTTAGTCTGCTATAGCTTACGCCTTCCGAGTGGTCCCGGGAGCCGTGGACCCCGATCGCCTAAAATTTTTCGGGCCATCAAATATGACCTAAGGAACCATAATCACCGCCCCGCCATGATCGTTCCTCATTTATTGCGTTTTTTGGCCAAAAAACTAGAATTCCGCTCGATTACCATATTTTTGTGTGCTATTGCCCATGCCTTCCGAGTGGGCCGGGCCGCCGGTCTCGGATCGCCTAAAAGATTTTCGGGCCATCAATTAAGACCTAAGGAACCATAGTCACCACCTCGCCATGATCGTTCCTCAGTTTTTGCATTTTTTGGCCAAAAAACTAGAATTCCGCCGATTCCCATATTTTTGTGTGCTATCGCCCACTCCTTCCGAGTGGGTCGGCCCCCCGGAGCCGGATCGCCTAAAAATTTTCCGTACTATCAAATACGCCCTAAGGAACCATAGTCACTGCCCAGCAATGATCATTCCTAGTCTTTTGCGTTTTTCAGCCAAAAAACTAGAATTTCGCGCGATTTCCATATTTTGGTGTGCTTTAGCCCACGCCTTCCAAGGGGTCCCGGGAACCCCGAACCCCGATCGCCTAAAATATTTCTGGGCCATCAAATACGACCTAAGGAACCATAGTAACCACCCCACCATGATCGTTCCTCATTTTTTGCATTTTTCGGCCAAACAACTAGAATTCCGCGCGATTCCCATATTTTTGTGTGTTATAGCCCACACCTTCCGAGTGGTCCCGGGTCTCCGGACCCCTAACGCCTAAAATTTTTTCGAACTATCAAATAAGACCTAAGGAACCATAGTCACCGCCTAGCCATGATCGTTCCTCATTTTTTGCATTTTTCGGCCAAAAAACTAGAATTACGCCCGATTCCCATATTTTCGTGTGCTATACCCACGCCTTCCAAGTGGTCCGGGGAGCCGCAGACCCCGATCGCCTAAAATTTTTCCAGACTATCAAATACGACCTAAGGTACCATAGTCACCGCCCCACCATGATCGTTCCAAATGCTTTGCATTTTTTGGCCAAAAAACTAGAACTCCGCGCGATTTGCATATTTTAGTGTGCTATAGCTTACTCCTTCCGAGTGGTCCCGGGAGCAGTGGACCCCGATCGCCTAAAGTTTTCCGGGCCATCAAATAAGACCTATGGAACCATGGTCACCGCCCCGCCATGATTGTTCCTCAATTATTGCATTTTTCGGCCAAAAAACTAGAATTCCGCTCGATTACCATATTTTTGTGTGCTATTGCCCACGCCTTCCGAGTGGGCCGGGCCGCCGGTCTCGGATCGCCTAAAAAAATTTTGGGCCATCAATTAAGACCTAAGGAACCATAGTCACCACCTCGCCATGATCGTTCCTCATTTTTTGCATTTTTTGGCCAAAAAACTAGAATTCCGCCCGATTCCCATATTTGTTTGTGCTATCGCCCACGCCTTCCGAGTGGGTCGGGCCCCCGGAGCTGGATCGCCTAAAAATTTTCCGTACTATCAAATATGACCTAAGGAACCATAGTCACCGCCCAGCCATGATCATTCCTAGTCTTTTGCATTTTTCAGCCAAAAAACTAGAGTTTCGCGCGATTTCCATATTTTGGTGTGCTTTAGCCCACGCCTTCCAAGGGGTCCCGGGAACCCCGAACCCCAATCGCCTAAAATATTTCTGGGCCATCAAATACGACCTAAGGAACCATAGTAACCACCCCACCATGATCGTTCCTCATTTTTTGCGTTTTTCGGCCAAACAACTAGAATTCCGCGCGATTCCCATATTTTTGTGTGTTATAGCCCACACCTTCCGAGTGGTCCCGGGTCTCCGGACCCCTATCGCCTAAAATTTTTTCGAACTATCAAATAAGACCTAAGGAAACATAGTCACCTCCTAGCCATGATCGTTCCTCATTTTTTGCATTTTTCGGCCAAAAAACTAGAATTACGCCCGATTCCCATATTTTCGTGTGCTATACCCACGCCTTCCAAGTGGTCCGGGGAGCCGCAAACCCCGATCGCCTAAAATATTTCCGGACTATCAAATACGACCTAAGGTACCGTAGTCACCGCCCCACCATGATCGTTCCAAATGCTTTGCATTTTTCGGCCAAAAAACTAGAACTCCGCGCGATTTGCATATTTTAGTGTGCTATAGCTTACTCCTTCCGAGTGGTCCCGGGAGCAGTGGACCCCGATCGCCTAAAGTTTTCTGGGCCATCAAATAAGACCTAAGGAACCATAGTCACCGCCCCGCCATGATTGTTCCTCATTTATTGCATTTTTCGGCCAAAAAACTAGAATTCCGCTCGATTACCATATTTTTGTGTGCTATTGCCCACGCCTTCCGAGTGGGCCGGGCCGCCGGTCTCGGATCGCCTACAAAAATTTTGGGCCATCAATTAAGACCTAAGGAACCATAGTCACCACCTCGCCATGATCGTTCCTCATTTTTTTGCATTTTTTGGCCAAAAAACTAGAATTCTGCCCGATTCCCATATTTTTGTGTGCTATCGCCCACGCCTTCCGAGTGGGTCGGGCCCCCCAGAGCCGGATCGCCTAAAATATTTCCGGACTATCAAATACGACCTAAGGAACCATAGTCACCGCCCTGCCATGATCGTTCCTAGTCTTTTGCGTTTTTCAGCCAAAAACTAGAATTTCGCGCGATTTCCATATTTTCGTGTGCTTTAGCCCACGCATTCCAAGGGGTCCCGGGAACCCCGAACCCCGATCGCCTAAATATTTTCTAGGCCATCAAATACGACCTAAGGAACCATAGTAACCACCCCACCATGATCGTTCCTTATTGTTTGCGTTTTTCGGCAAACAACTAGAATTCCGCGCGATTCCCATATTTTTGTGTGTTATAGCCCACGCCTTCCGAGTGGTCCCGGGACCTCCTGACCCCTATTACCTAAAATTTTTCCGGGCCTTTAAAAATGACCTAAGGAACCATAGTAACTGCCCCGCCATCATCGTTTCTCATTTGTTGCATTTTTCGGCCAAAAAACTAGAATTACGCCCGATTCCCATATTTTCGTGTGCTATACCCACGCCTTCCAAGTGGTCCGGGGAGCCGCGGACCCCGATCGCCTAAAATTTTTCCGGACTATCAAATACAACCTAAGGTACCATAGTCACCGCCCCACCATGATCGTTCCAAATGCTTTGCATTTTTCGGCCAAAAAACTAGAACTCCGCGCGATTTGCATATTTTAGTGTGCTATAGCTTACGCCTTCCGAGTGGTCCCGGGAGCCGTGGACCCCGATCGCCTAAAATTTTCCGGGCCATCAAATACGACCTAAGGAACCATAGTCACCGCCCCGCCATGATCGTTCCTCAACTAGAATTCCGCGCGATTTCCATATTTTTGTGTGCTTTAGCCCACGCCTTCCAAGGGGTCCCGGGAACCCCGAACCCCGATCGCCTTAAAAATTTTCGGGCTATCAAATACGACCTAAGGAACCATATTAACCACCCTGCCATGATTGTTCCCTATTTTTTGCATTTTTCGGCCAAACAACTAGAATTCCGCGCGATTTCCATATTTTTGTGTGTTATAGCCCACACCTTCCGAGTGGTCCCGGGACCTCCGGACCCCTATCGCCTAAAATTTTTCCGGACCGTCAAATAAGACCTAAGGAACCATAGTCACCGCCCAGCCATGATCGTTCCTAGTTTTTTTCGTTTTTCGGCCAAAAAACTAGAATTCCGAGCGATTCCCATATTTTCGTGTCCTATAGCCCACGCCTTCCAAGTGAACACGGGAACTCCGAACCCCTATCGCCTAAAATTTTTCCGGACTATCAAATACGACCTAAGGAACCATAGTCACCGCCCAGCCATGATCATTCCTCATTTGTTGCATTTTGCGGCCAAAAAACTAGAATTCCGCCCGATTACAATATTTTTGTGTGTTATTGCCCACCCTTCCAAGTGGTTCCGGGACCCCCGGACCCCGATCGCCTAAAATTTTTCCGGACTATCAAATACGACCTAAGGAACCATAGTCACCACCCCGCCATGATCGTTCCTCATTTATTGCCTTTTTCGGCCAAAAAACTAGAATTCCGCTCGATTACCATATTTTTGTGTGCTATTGCCCACGCCTTCCGAGTGGGCCGGGCCACCGGACTCGGATCGCCTAAAAAGTTTTCGGGCCATCAATTAGGACCTAAGGAACCATAGTCACTGCCTCTCCATGATCGTTCCTTATTTTTTGCATTTTTTGGCCAAAAAACTAGAATTCCGCCCGATTCCCATATTTTTGTGTGCTATCGCCCACGCCTTCCGAGTGGGTCGGGCCCCCGGAGCCGGATCACCTAATAATTTTTCGGACTATCAAATACGACCTAAGGAACCATAGTCACCACCCCGCCTTGATCGTTCCTAGTCTTTTGCCTTTTTCAGCCAAAAAACTAGAATTCCGCGCGATTTCCATATTTTCGTGTGCTTTAGCCCACGCCTTCCAAGGGGTCCCGGGAACCCCGAACCCCGATCGCCTAAAACTTTTCCGGGACATCAAATATGACCTAAGGAACCATAGTAACCACCCCGCCATGATCGTTCCTCATTTTTTGCGTTTTTCGGCCAAACAACTAGAATTCCGCGCGATTCCCATATTTTTGTGTGTTATAGCCCACGCCTTCCGCGGGGCCCCGGGACCTCCTGACCCCTATCGCCTAAAATTTTTTCGGACTATCAAATATGACCTAAGGAACCATAGTATCTGCCCCGCCATGATCGTTCCTTATTTTTTACGTTTTTCGGCCAAACAACTAGAATTCCGCGCGATTCCCATATTTTTGTGTGTTATATATAAGCCCACACCTTCCGAGTGGTCCCGGGACCTCCGGACCCCTATCGCCTAAAATTTTTCCGGACTATCAAATACTACCTAAGGAACCATAGTATCCGCCCCGCCATGATCGTTCCTTATTTTTTGCATTTTTTGGCCAAAAAACTAGAATTTTGCCCGATTCCCATATTTTTGTGTGCTATCGCCCACGCCTTCCGAGTGGGTCGGGCCCCCCGGAGCCGAATCACCTAAAAATTTTCCGGACTATCAAATACGACCTAAGGAACCTTAGTCACCGCCCCGCCATGATCGTTCCTAGTTTTTTCTGTTTTTCGGCCAAAAAACTAGAATTCCGCGCGATTCCCATATTTTCGTGTCCTATAGCCCATGCCTTCCAAGTGAACACGGGAACTCCGAACCCCTATCGCCTAAAAATTTTCCGGACTATTAAATACGACCTAAGGAACCATAGTCACCGCCCAGCCATGATCATTCCTCATTTGTTGCGTTTTGCGGCCAAAAAACTAGAATTCCGCCCGATTACAATATTTTTGTGTGTTATTGCCCACCCTTCCAAGTGGTTCCGGGACCCCCGGACCCCGATCGCCTAAAATTTTTCCGGACTATCAAATACGACCTAAGGAACCATAGTCACCACCCCGCAATGATCGTTCCTCATTTATTGCCTTTTTCGGCCAAAAAACTAGAATTCCGCTCGATTACCATATTTTTGTGTGCTATTGCCTACGCCTTCCGAGTGGGCCGGGCCACCGGACTCGGATCGCCTAAAAAGTTTTCGGGCCATCAATTAGGACCTAAGGAACCATAGTCACTGCCTCTCCATGATCGTTCCTTATTTTTTGCAAATTTTGGCCAAAAAACTAGAATTCCGCCCGATTCCCATATTTTTGTGTGCTATCGCCCACGCCTTCCGAGTGGGTCGGGCCCCCGGAGCCGGATCACCTAATAATTTTTCGGACTATCAAATACAACCTAAGGAACCATAGTCACCACCCCGCCTTGATCGTTCCTAGTCTTTTGCCTTTTTCAGCCAAAAAACTAGAATTCCGCGCGATTTCCATATTTTCGTGTGCTTTAGCCCACGCCTTCCAAGGGGTCCCGGGAACCCCGAACCCCGATCGCCTAAAACTTTTCCGGGACATCAAATATGACCTAAGGAACCATAGTAACCACCCCGCCATGATCGTTCCTCATTTTTTGCGTTTTTCGGCCAAACAACTAGAATTCCGCGCGATTCCCATATTTTTGTGTGTTATAGCCCACGCCTTCCGCGGGGCCCCGGGACCTCCTGACCCCTATCGCCTAAAATTTTTTCGGACTATCAAATATGACCTAAGGAACCATAGTATCTGCCCCGCCATGATCGTTCCTTATTTTTTACGTTTTTCGGCCAAACAACTAGAATTCCGCGCGATTCCCATATTTTTGTGTGTTATATATAAGCCCACACCTTCCGAGTGGTCCCGGGACCTCCGGACCCCTATCGCCTAAAATTTTTCCGGACTATCAAATACTACCTAAGGAACCATAGTATCCGCCCCGCCATGATCGTTCCTTATTTTTTGCATTTTTTGGCCAAAAAACTAGAATTTTGCCCGATTCCCATATTTTTGTGTGCTATCGCCCACGCCTTCCGAGTGGGTCGGGCCCCCCGGAGCCGAATCACCTAAAAATTTTCCGGACTATCAAATACGACCTAAGGAACCTTAGTCACCGCCCCGCCATGATCGTTCCTAGTTGTTTTCTGTTTTTCGGCCAAAAAACTAGAATTCCGCGCGATTCCCATATTTTCGTGTCCTATAGCCCAAGCCTTCCAAGTGAACCCGGGAACTCCGGACCCCTATCGCCTAAAATTTTTCTGGACTATCAAATACGACCTAAGGAACCATAGTCACCGCCCAGCCATGATCATTCCTCATTTGTTGCGTTTTTCGGCCAAAAAACTAGAATTCCGCCCGATTACAATATTTTTGTGTGCTATTGCCCACCCTTCCAAGTGGTTCCGGGACCCCCGGACCCCGATCGCCTAAAATTTTTCCGGGCCGTCAAATACGACCTAAGGAACCATAGTAACCGCCCCGCCATCATCGTTTCTCATTTTTCGGCCAAAAAACTAGAATTACGCTCGATTCCCATATTTGCGTGTGCTATACCCACGCCTTCCAAGTGGTCCGGGGAGCCGCGGACCCCGATCGCCTAAAGGTTTTCCGGACTATCAAATACGACCTAAGGTACTATAGTCACCGCCCCACCTTGATCGTTCCAAGTGATTTGCATTTTTCGGCCAAAAAACTAGAACTCCGCGCGATTTGCATATTTTAGTGTGCTATAGCTTACGCCTTCCGAGTGGTCCCGTGAGCCGTGAACTCCTATCGCCTAAAATTTTTCGGGCCATCAAATACGACCTAAGGAACCATAGTCACCGCCCAGCCATGATCGTTCCTCATTTATTGCCTTTTTCGGCCAAAAAACTAGAATTTCGCTCGATTACCATATTTTTGTGTGCTATTGCCCACGCCTTCCGAGTGGGCCGGGCCGCCGGACTCGGATCGCCTAAAAAGTTTTCGAGCCATCAATTAGGACCTAAGGAACCATAGTCACTGCCTCACCATGATCGTTCCTTATTTTTTGCATTTTTTGGCCAAAAAACTAGAATTCCACACGATTTCCATATTTTCGTGTTCTAACGCCCACGCCTTCCCAGGGGTCCCAGGAACCCCGAACTCCGATCGCCTAAAAATTTTCCGAGCCATCAAATACGACCTAAGGAACCATAGTAACCACCCCGCCATGATCGTTCCTCATTTTTTATGTTTTTCGGCCAAACAACTAGAATTCCGCGCGATTCCCATATTTTTGTGTGTTATAGCCCACACCTTCCTAGTGGTCCCGGGACCTCCTGACCCCTATCGCCTAAAATTTTTCCGGACTATCAAATACAACCTAAGGAATCATAGTATCCGCCCCGCCATGATCGTTCCTCATTTTTTGCGTTTTTCGGCCAAACAACTAGAATTTTGCGCGATTCCCATATTTTTGTGTGTTGTACCCCACGCCTTCCGAGTGGTCCCGGGACCTCCGGACCCCTATCG
This sequence comes from Nicotiana tomentosiformis, assembly GCF_000390325.3. Taxonomy (NCBI): domain Eukaryota; kingdom Viridiplantae; phylum Streptophyta; class Magnoliopsida; order Solanales; family Solanaceae; genus Nicotiana; species Nicotiana tomentosiformis. The sequence goes on from NW_027174565.1 coordinate 1,110,174, forward strand.
CCTAATATTTTTCCGGACTATCAAATAAGACCAAAGGAACCATAGTCACCGCCCTACCAAGATCTTTCCACATTTTTTGCATGTTATTGAAAAAGACCTAGAATTTCGCCCGATTCTCATATTTTCGTGTGCTATACCCACGCATTCCGAGTGGTCCCAAGAGCCGCGGACCCCGATCGCCTAAAATTTTTCCGGGCAATCAAATACGACCTAAGGAACCATAGTATCCGCCCTGCCATGATCGTTCCTTATTTTTTGCGTTTTTAGGCCAAACAGCTAGAATTCCGCGCGATTCCCATATTTTTGTGTGTTATAACCCCCACCTTCCGAGTGGTCCCGGGACCTCCTGACCCCTATCGCCTAAAATTTTTCCGGACTATCAAATACGACCTAAGGAACCATAGTATCCGCCCCGCCATGATCGTTCCTCATTTTTTGCGTTTTTCGGCCAAACAACTAGAATTCCGCGCGATTCCCATATTTTTGTGTGTTATAGCCCACGCCTTCCGAGTGGTCCCGGGACCTCCGGACCCCTATCGCCTAATATTTTTCCGGACTATCAAATAAGACCAAAGGAACCATAGTCACCGCCCTGCCAAGATCTTTCCACATTTTTTGCATGTTACTGAAAAAGACCTAGAATTTCGCCCGATTCCCATATTTTCGTGTGCTATACCAACGCATTCCGAGTGGTCCCAAGAGCCGCGGACCCCGATCGCCTAAAATTTGTCCGGGCAATCAAATACGACCTAAGGAACTATAGTATCCACCCCGCCATGATCGTTCCTTATTTTTTGCGTTTTTCGGCCAAACAACTAGAATTCCGCGCGCTTCCCATATTATTGTGTGTTATAGCCCACGCCTTCCGAGTGGTCCCGGGACCCCCTGACCCCGATCGCCTAAAATTTTTCTGGGCCATCAAATACGACCTAAGGAACCGTAGTAACCGCCCCGCCATCATCATTTCTCATTTTCTGCATTTTTCGGCCAAAAAACTAGAATTACGCCCGATTCCCATATTTTCGGGTGCTATATACCCACGCCTTCCAAGTGGTCGGGGGAGCCGCGGACCCCGATCGCCTAAAATTTTCCGGGCCATCAAATACGACCTAAGGAACCATAGTCACCGCCCCGCCATGATCGTTCCTCATTTATTATGTTTTTCGGCCAAAAAACAAAAATTCCGCTCGATTACCATATTTTTGTGTGCTATTGCCCACGCCTTCCGAGTGGGCCGGGCCGCCGGACTCGGATCGCCTAAAAATTTTTCGGGCCATCAATTAGGACCTAAGGAGCCATAGTCACCGCCTCGCCATGATCGTTCCTCATTTTTGGCATTTTTTGGCTAAAAAACTAGAATTCCGCCCGATTCCCATATTTTTGTGTGCTATCGCCCACGCCTTCCGAGTGGGTCGGGGCCCCCGGAGCCGGATCGCCTAAAATTTTTCTGGACTATCAAATATGACCTAAGGAACCATAGTCACCGCCCCGCCATGATCGTTCCTAGTCTTTTGCGTTTTTCAGCCAAACAACTGGAATTCCGCGCGATTTCCATATTTTCGTGTGCTTTAGCCCACGCCTTCAAAGGGGTCCCGGGAACCCCGAACCCCGATCGCCTAAAAAATTTTCGGGCCATCAAATACGACCTAAGGAACCATAGTAACCACCCCACCATGATCGTTCCTTATGTTTTGCGTTTTTCGGCCTAAAAACTAGAATTCCGCTCAATTCCCATATTTTTGTGTGTTATAGCCCACACCTTCCGAGTGGTCCCGGGACCTCCGGACCCCTATCACCTAAAATTTTTCCGGACTATCAAATACGACCTAAGGAACCATAGTCACCGCCGAGCCATGATCATTCCTCATTTGTTGCAGTTTTCGGCCAAAAAACTAGAATTCCACCCGATTACAATATTTTTGTGTGCTATTGCCCACCCTTCCAAGTGGTTCCGGGACCCCCGGACCACGATCACCTAAAATTTTTCCGGACTATCAAATACGACCTAAGGAACCATAGTCACCGCCCCGCCATGATCGTTCCTAGTCTTTTGCGTTTTTCAGCCAAAAAACTAGAATTCCGCGCGATTTCCATATTTTTGTGTGCCTTAGCCCACGCCTTCCAAGGGGTACCGGGAACCCCGAACCCCGATCGCCTAAAAATTTTCCGGGCCATCAAATACGACCTAAGGAACAATATTAACCACCCCGCCATGATCGTTCCCTATTTTTTGCATTTTTCGGCCAAACAACTAGAATTCCGCGCGATTCCCATATTTTTGTGTGTTATAGCCCACACCTTCCGAGTGGTCCCGGGACCTCCAGACCCCTATCGCCTAAAATTTTCCGGACCGTCAAATAAGACCTAAGGAACCATAGTCATCGCCCAGCCATGATCGTTCCTAGTTTTTTCCGTTTTTCGGCCAAAAAACTAGAATTCCGCGCGATTCCCATATTTTCCTGTCCTATAGCCCACGCGTTCCAAGTGAACCCGGGAACTCCGAACCCCTATCGCCTAAAATTTTTCCGGACTATCAAATACGACCTAAGGAACCATAGTCACCGCCCAGCCATGATCATTCCTCATTTGTTGCGTTTTTTGGCCAAAAACTAGAATTCCGCCCGATTACAATATTTTTGTGTGTTATTGCCCACCCTTCCAAGTGGTTCCGGGACCCCCGGACCCCGATCGCCTAAAATTTTTCCGGGCCGTCAAATACGACCTAACGAACCATAGTAACCGCCCCGCCATCATCGTTTCTCATTTTTTGCATTTTTCGGCCAAAAAACTAGAATTACGCCTGATTCCCATTTTTTCGTGTGCTATACCCACGCCTTCCAAGTGGTCCGGGGAGCCGCGGACCCCGATCGCCTAAAATTTTTCCGGACTATCAAATACGTCCTAAGGTACCATAGTCACCGCCCCACCATGATCGTTCCAAATGCTTTGCATTTTTCGGCCAAAAAACTATAACTCCGCGCGATTTGAATATTTTAGTGTGCTATAGCTTACGCCTTCCGAGTGGTCCCGGGAGCCGTGGACCCCGATCGCCTAAAATTTTCCGGGCCATCAAATACGACCTAAGGAACCATAGTCACCGCCCCGCCATGATCGTTCCTCATTTATTGCGTTTTTCAGCCTAAAAACTAGAATTCCGCTCGATTACCATATTTTTGTGTGCTATTGCCCACGCCTTCCGAGTGGGCCGAACCGCCGTACTCGGATCGCCTAAAAAATTTTCGGGCCATCAATTAGGACCTAAGGAACCATAGTCACCACCTCGCCATGATTGTTCCTCATTTTTGGCCTAAAAATTAGAATTCCGCCCGATTCCCATATTTTTGTGTGCTATCGCCCACGCCTTCCGAGTGGGTCCGGCCCCCCGGAGCCGGATCGCCTAAACATTTTCTGGACTATCAAATACGACCTAAGGAACCATAGTCACCGCCCCGCCATAATCGTTCCTAGTCTTTTGCGTTTTTCAGCCAAAAAACTAGAATTCCGCGCGATTTCCATATTTTCTTGTGCTTTAGCCCACGCCTTCCAAGGGGTCCCGGGAATCCTGAACCCCGATCGCCTAAAAATTTTCCGGGCCATCAAATACGACTTAAGGAACCATAGCCCACGCCTTCCGAGTGGTCCCGGGACCTCCTAACCCCTATCGCCTAAAATGTTTCCAGACTATCAAATACGACCTAAGGAACCATAGTATCCGCCCCGCCATGATCGTTCCTCATTTTTTGCGTTTTTCGGCAAAACAACTAGAATTCCGCGCGATTCCCATATTTTTATGTGTTATAGCCCATACCTTCCGAGTGGTCCCGGGACCTCCGGACCCCTATCGCCTAATATTTTTCCGGACTATCAAATAAGACCAAAGGAACCATAGTCACCGCCGTGCCAAGATCTTTCCACATTTTTTGCATGTTACTGAAAAAGACCTAGAATTTCGCCCGATTCCCATATTTTCGTGTGCTATACCCACGCATTCCGAGTGGTCCCAAGAGCCGAAGACCCCGATCGCCTAAAATTTTTCCGGGCAATCAAATACGACCTAAGGAACCACAGTATCTGCCCCGCCATGATCGTTCCTTATTTTTTGCGTTTTTCGGCCAAACAACTAGAATTCCGTGCGATTCCCATATTTTTGTGTGTTATAGCCCACACCTTCCGAGTGGTCCCGGGACCTCCCGACCCCTATCGCCTAAAATTTTTCAGGACTATCAAATACGACCTAAGGAACCATAGTATCCGCCCCGCTATGATCATTCCTCATTTGTTGCATTTTTCGGCCAAAAAACTAGAATTCCGCCCGATTCCAATATTATTGTATGCTATCGCCCACGCCTTTCGAGTGGGTCGGGCCCCCCGGAGCCGGATCGCCTAAAATTTTCTGGACTATCCAATACGACCTAAGGAACCATAGTCACCGCCCCGCCATCATCGTTCCTAGTCTTTTGCATTTTTCAGCCAAAAAACTAGAATTCCGCGCGATTTCCATATTTTCGTGTGCTTTAGCCCATGCCTTCCAAGGGGTCCCGGGAACCCCGAACCCCGATCGCCTAAAAAATTTTCCGGGCCATCAAATACGACCTAAGGAACCATAGTAACCACCCCGCCATGATCGTTCCTCATTTTTTGCGTTTTTCAGCCAAACAACTAGAATTCCGCGCGATTCCCATATTTTTGAGTGTTATAGCCCATGCCTACCGAGTGGTCCCGGGACCTCCGGACCCCTATCGCCTAAAATTTTTTCGGACTATCAAATACGACCTAAGGAACCATAGTCACCGCCCAGCCATGATCATTCCTCATTTGTTGCGTTTTTCGGCCAAACAACTAGAATTTCGCCCGATTACAATATTTTTGTGTGCTATTGCCCACCCTTCCAAGTGGTTCCGGGACCCCCGGACCCCGATCGCCTAAAATTTTTCCGGGACGTCAAATACGACCTAAGGAACCATAGTAACTGCCCCGCCATCATCGTTTCTCATTTTTTGGCCAAAAAACTAGAATTACGCCCGATTCCCATATTTCGTGTGTTATACCCACGCCTTCCAAGTGGTCCGGGGAGCCGCGGACCCCGATCGCCTAAAATTTTTCCGGACTATCAAATACGACCTAAGGTACCATAGTCACCGCCCCACCATGATCGTTCCAAATGCTTTGCATTTTTCGGCCAAAAAGTAGAACTCCGCGCGATTTGCATATTTTAGTGTGCTATAGCTTACGCCTTCCGAGTGGTCCCGGGAGCCGTGGACCCCGATCGCCTAAAATTTTCCGGGCCACCAAATACGACCTAAGGAACCATAGTCACCGCCTCGCCATGATCGTTCATCATTTTTTGCATTTTTTGGCCTAAAAACTACAATTCCGCACGATTCTCATATGTTTTGTGTGCTATCGCCCACGCCTTCCGAGTGGGTCGGGCCCCCCGGAGCCGGATCGCCTAAAATTTTTCCGGACTATCAAATACGACCTAAGGAACCATAGTCACCGCCCAGCCATGATCGTTCCTAGTCTTTTGCGTTTTTCAGCCAAAAACCTAGAATTTCGCGCGATTTCTATATTTTCGTGTGCTTTAGCCCACGCCTTCCAAGGGGTCCCGGGAACCCCGAACCCCGATCGCCTAAAATTTTTCCGGGCCATCAAATACGACCTAAGGAACCATAGTAACCACCCCTCCATGATCGTTCCTCATTTTTTGCGTTTTTCGGCCAAACAACTAGAATTCCGCGCGATTCCCATATTTTTGTGTGTTATAGCCCATGCCTTCCGAGTGGTCCCGGGACCTCCGGTCCCCTGTCGCCTAAAATTTTTTCAGACTATCAAACACAACCTAAGGAACCATAGTCACCGCCCAGCCATGATCATTCCTCATTTGTTGCATTTTTCGGCCAAAAAACTAAAATTCCGCTCGATTACAATATTTTTGTGTGCTATTGCCCACCCTTCCAAGTGGTTCCGGGACCACCGGACCCCTCCATCATCGTTTCTCATTTTTCGGCCAAAAAACTAGAATTACGCCCGATTCCCATATTTTCGTGTGCTATACCCACGCCTTCCAAGTGGTCCGGGTAGCCGCGGACCCCGATCGCCTAAAATTTTTCCGGACTATCAAATACGACCTAAGGTACCATAGTCACCGCCCCACCATGATCGTTCCAAATGCTTTGCATTTTTCGGCCAAAAAACTAGAACTCCGCGCGATTTGCATATTTTAGTGTGCTATAGCTTACGCCTTCCGAGTGGTCCCGGGAGCCGTGGACCCCGATCGCCTAAAATTTTCCGGGCCATCAAATACGACCTAAGGAACCATAGTCACCACCCAGCCATGATCGTTCCTCATTTATTGCCTTTTTCGGCCAAAAAACTAGAATTCCGCTCGATTACCATATTTTTGTGTGCTATTGCCCACGCCTTCCGAGTGGGCTGGGGCGCCGGACTCGGATTGCTTAAATATTTTTAGGGCCATCAATTAGGACCTAAGGAACCATAGTCACCGCCTCACCATGATCGTTCCTAGTTTTTTCTGTTTTTCGGCCAAAAAACTAGAATTCCGCGCGATTCCCTTATTTTCGTGTCCTATAGCCCACGCCTTCCAAGGGGTCCCGGGAACCCCAAACCCCGATCGCCTAAAAATTTTACGGGCCATCAAAGACGACCTAAGGAACCATAGTAACCACCCCGCCATGATCGTTCCTCATATTTTGCGTTTTTCGGCCAAACAACTAGAATTCCGCCCGATTCCCATATTTTTGTGTGTATAGCCCACGCCTTCCGATTGGTCCCGGGACCTCCTGACCCCTATCACCTAAAATTTTTTCGGACTATCAAATACGACCTAAGGAACCATAGTATCCGCCCCGCCATGATCGTTCCTTATTTTTTGCGTTTTTTGGCCAAACAACTAGAATTCCGCGCGATTCCCATATTTTTGTGTGTTATAGCCCACACCTTCCGAGTGGTCCCGGGACCTCCGGACCCCTATCGCCTAAAATTTTTCCGGACTATCAAATACGACCTAAGGAACCATAGTATCCGCCCCGCCATGATCATTCCTTATGTTTTGCATTTTTTGGCCAAAAAACTAGAATTCCGCCCGATTCCCATATTTTTGTGTGCTATCGCCCACCCCTTCCGAGTCGGTCGGGCCCCCCGGAGCCGGATCGCCTATAAATTTTCCGGACTATCAAATATCACCTAAGGAACCATAGTCACCTCCCCGCCATGATCGTTCCTATTTTTTTCTGTTTTTCGGCCAAAAAACTAGAATTCCGCGCGATTTCCATATTTTCGTGTCCTATAGCCCACGCCTTCCAAGTGAACCCGGGAACTTCGGACCCCTATCGCCTAAAAATTTTCCGGAATATCAAATACGACCTAAGGAACCATGTCACCGCCCAGCCATGATCATTCCTCATTTGTTGCGTTTTTCGGCAAAAAAACTAGAATTCCGCCCGATTCCAATATTTTTGTGTGCTATCGCCCACGCCTTCCGAGTGGGTCGGGCCCCCCGGAGCCGGATCGCCTAAAATTTTCTGGACTATCAAATACGACCTAAGGAACCATAGTCACCACCCCGCCATCATCGTTCCTAGTCTTTTGCGTTTTTCAGCCAAAAAACTAGAATTCCGCGCGATTTCCATATTTTCGTGTGCTTTAGCCCACGCCTTCCAAGGGGTCCCGGGAACCCCAAACCCCGATCGCCTAAAAAATTTTCTGGGCCATCAAATACGACCTAAGGAACCATAGTAACCACCCCGCCATGATCGTTCCTCATTTTTTGCGTTTTTCGGCCAAACAACTAGAATTCCGCGCGATTCCCATATTTTTGTGTGTTATAGCCCATGCCTACCGAGTGGTCCCGGGACCTCCGGACCCCTATCGCCTAAAATTTTTTCGGACTATCAAATACGACCTAAGGAACCATAGTCACCGCCCAGCCATGATCATTCCTCATTTGTTGCATTTTTCGGCCAAAAAACTAAAATTTCGCCCGATTACAATATTTTTGTGTGCTATTGCCCACCCTTCCAAGTGGTTCCGGGACCCCCGGACCCCGATCGCCTAAAATTTTTCCGGGACGTCAAATACGACCTAAGGAACCATAGTAACTGCCCCGCCATCATCGTTTCTCATTTTTTGGCCAAAAAACTAGAATTACGCCCGATTCTCATATTTTCGTGTGCTATACCCACGCCTTCCAAGTGGTCCGGGGAGCCGCGGACCCCGATCGCCTAAAAGTTTTCCGGACTATCAAATACGACCTAAGGTACCATAGTCACCGCCCCACCATGATCGTTCCAAATGCTTTGTATTTTTCAGCCAAAAAAGTAGAACTCCGCGCGATTTGCATATTTTAGTGTGCTATACCTTACGCCTTCCGAGTGGTCCCGGGAGCCGTGGACCCCGATAGCCTAAAATTTTTCGGGCCATCAAATACGACCTAAGGAACCATAGTCACTGCCCAGCCATGATCGTTCCTCATTTATTGCCTTTTTCGGCCAAAAAACTAGAATTCCGCTCGATTACCTTATTTTTGTGTGCTATTGCCCACGCCTTCCGAGCGGGATGGGGCGCCGGACTCGGATTTCTTAAAAAAATTTTGGGCCATCAATTGGGACCTAAGGAACCATAGTCAATGCCTCACCATGATCGTTCCTTATTTTTTGCATTTTTTGGTCAAAAAAATAGTATTCTGCCCGATTCCCATATTTTTGTGTGCTATCACCCACGCCTTCCGAGTGGGTCGGGCCCCCCGGAGCCGTATCGCCTATAAATTTTCCGGACTATCAAATACGACCTAAGGAACCATAGTCACCTCCCCAGCCATGATCGTTCCTAGTTTTTTCTGTTTTTCGGCCAAAAACTAGAATTCCGCGCGATTCCCATATTTTCGTGTCCTATAGCCCACGCCTTCCAAGTGAACCCGGGAACTCCGGACCCCTATCGCCTAAAAATTTTCCGGACTATCAAATACGACCTAAGGAACCATAGTCACCGCCCAGCCATGATCATTCCTCATTTGTTGCGTTTTTCGGCCAAAAAACTAGAATTCCGCCCGATTCCAATATTTTTGTATGCTATCGCCCACGCCTTTCGAGTGGGTCGGGCCCCCCGGAGCCGGATCGCCTAAAATTTTCTGGACTATCCAATACGACCTAAGGAACCATAGTCACCGCCCCGCCATCATCGTTCCTAGTCTTTTGCATTTTTCAGCCAAAAAACTAGAATTCCGCGCGATTTCCATATTTTCGTGTGCTTTAGCCCATGCCTTCCAAGGGGTCCCGGGAACCCCGAACCCCGATCGCCTAAAAAATTTTCCGGGCCATCAAATACGACCTAAGGAACCATAGTAACCACCCCGCCATGATCGTTCCTCATTTTTTGCGTTTTTCAGCCAAACAACTAGAATTCCGCGCGATTCCCATATTTTTGTGTGTTATAGCCCATGCCTACCGAGTGGTCCCGGGACCTCCGGACCCCTATCGCCTAAAATTTTTTCGGACTATCAAATACGACCTAAGGAACCATAGTCACCGCCCAGCCATGATCATTCCTCATTTGTTGCGTTTTTCGGCCAAACAACTAGAATTTCGCCCGATTACAATATTTTTGTGTGCTATTGCCCACCCTTCCAAGTGGTTCCGGGACCCCCGGACCCCGATCGCCTAAAATTTTTCCGGGACGTCAAATACGACCTAAGGAACCATAGTAACTGCCCCGCCATCATCGTTTCTCATTTTTTGGCCAAAAAACTAGAATTACGCCCGATTCCCATATTTCGTGTGTTATACCCACGCCTTCCAAGTGGTCCGGGGAGCCGCGGACCCCGATCGCCTAAAAGTTTTCCGGACTATCAAATACGACCTAAGGTACCATAGTCACCGCCCCACCATGATCGTTCCAAATGCTTTGTATTTTTCAGCCAAAAAAGTAGAACTCCGCGCGATTTGCATATTTTAGTGTGCTATAGCTTATGCCTTCCGAGTGGTCCCGGGAGCCGTGGACCCCGATAGCCTAAAACTTTCCGGGCCATCAAATACAACCTAAGGAACCATAGTCACCGCCCAGCCATGATCGTTCCTCATTTATTGCCTTTTTCGGCCAAAAAACTAGAATTTCGCTCGATTACCTTATTTTTGTGTGCTATTGCCCACGCCTTCCGAGTGGGATGGGGCGCCGGACTCGGATCGCTTAAAAATTTTTTGGGCCATCAATTGGGACCTAAGGAACCATAGTCACCGCCTCACCATGATTGTTCCTTATTTTTTGCATTTTTTGGACAAAAAAATAGTATTCCGCCCGATTCCCATATTTTTGTGTGCTATCACCCACGCCTTCCGAGTGGGTCGGGCCCCCGGAGCCGGATCGCCTAAAAATTTTCCGGACAATCAAATACGACCTAAGGAACCATAGTCACTGCCCCGCCATGATCGTTCCTAGTCTTTTGTGTTTTTCAGCCAAAAAACTAGAATTTCGCGCGATTTCCATATTTTCGTGTGCTTTAGCCCACGCCTTCCAAGGGGTCCCGGGAACCCCGAACCCCGATCGCCTAAAAATTTTCCGGCTATCAAATACGACCTAAGGAACCATAGTTACCACCCCGCCATGATCGTTCCTCATTTTTTGCGTTTTTCGGCCAAACAACTAGAATTCCGCGCGATTCCCATATTTTTGTGTGTTATAGCCCACGCCTTCCGAGTGGTCCCGGGACCTTCTGACCCCTATCGCCTAAAATATTTCCGGACTATCAAATACGACCTAAGGAACCATAGTATCCGCCCCGCCATGATCGTTCCTTATTTTTTGCGTTTTTCTGTCAAACAACTAGAATTCTGCGCGATTCCCATATTTTTGTGTGTTATAGCCCACACCTTCCGAGTGGTCCCGGGACCTCCGGACCCCTATCGCCTAAAATTTTTCCGGACTATCAAATACGACCTAAGGAACCATAGTATCCGCCCCGCCATGATCGTTCCTTATGTATCGCCCACGCCTTCCGAGTGGGTCGGGCCCCCCGGAGCCGGATCGCCTAAAAATTTTCCGGACTATCAAATTCGACCTAAGGAACCATAGTCACCGCCCCGCCATGATCGTTCCTTGTTTTTTCTGTTTTTCGGCCAAAAAACTAGAATTCCGCGCGATTCCCATATTTTTGTGTCCTATAGCCCACGCCTTCCAAGTGAACCCGGGAACTCCGGCCCCTATCGCCTAAGAATTTTCCGGACTATCAAATACGACCTAAGGAACCATAGTCACCGCCCAGCCATGATCATTCCTCATTTGTTGCGTTTTTCGGCCAAAAAACTAGAATTTCGCCCGATTACAATATTTTTGTGTGCTATTGCCCACCCTTCCAAGTGGTTCCGGGACCCCCGGACCCCGATCGCCTAAAATTTTTCCGGGCCGTCAAATACGACCTAAGGAACCATAGTAACCGCCCCGCCATCATCGTTTCTCATTTTTTGCATTTTTCGGCCAAAAAACTAGAATTACGCCCGATTCCCATATTTTCGTGTGCTATACCCACGCCTTCCAAGTGGTCCGGGGAGCCGCGGACCCCGATCGCCTAAAATTTTTCCGGACTATCAAATACGACCTAAGGTACCATAGTCACCGCCCCACCATGATCGTTGCAAATGCTTTGCATTTTTCAGCCAGAAAACTAGAACTCCGCAAGATTTGCATATTTTAGTGTGCTATAGCTTACGCCTTCCGAGTGGTCCCAGGAGCCGTGGACCCCGATCGCCTAAAATTTTCCGGGCCATCAAATACGACCTAAGGAACCATAGTCACCGCCCCGCCATGATCGTTCCTCATTTATTGCCTTTTTCGGCCAAAAAACTAGAATTCCGCTCGATTACCATATTTTTGTGTGCTATTGCCCACGCCTTCCGAGTGGGCCGGGCCGCCGGACTCGGATCGCCTAAAAAATTTTCGGGCCATCAATTAGGACCTAAGGAACCATAGTCACCGCCTCTCCATGATCGTTCCTTATTTTTTGCATTTTTTGGCCAAAACACTAGAATTCCGCCCGATTCCTATATTTTTGTGTGCTATCGCCCACGCCTTCCGAGTGGGTCGGGCCCCCGGAGCCGGATCACCTAATAATTTTCCGGACTATCAAATACGACCTAAGGAACCATAGTCACCTCCCCGCCATGATCGTTCCTAGTCTTTTGCCTTTTTCAGCCAAAAACTAGAATTCCGCGCGATTTCCATATTTTCGTGTGCTTTAGCCCACGCCTTCCAAGGGGTCCCGGGAACCCCGAACCCCGATCGCCTAAAACGTTTTCGGGCCATCAAATATGACCTAAGGAACCATAGTAACCACCCCGCCATGATTGTTCCTCATTATTTGCATTTTTCGGCCAAACAAATAGAATTCTGCGCGATTCCCATATTTTTGTGTGTTATAGCCCACGCCTTCCGAGTGGTCCCGGGACCTCCTGACCCCTATCGCCTAAAATTTTTTCGGACTATCAAATACGACCTAAGGAACCATAGTATCTGCCCCGCCATGATCGTTCCTTATTTTTTACATTTTTCGGCCAAAAAACTAGAATTCCGCGCGATTCCCATATTTTCGTGTCCTATAGCCCACGCCTTCCAAGTGAACCCGGGAACTCCGGACCCCTACCGCCTAAAATTTTTCCGGACTATCAAATACGACCTAAGGAACCATAGTCACCGCCCAGCCATGATCATTCCTCATTTGTTGCGTTTTTAGCCAAAAAACTAGAATTCCGCCCAATTACAATATTTTTGTGTGCTATTGCCCGCCCTTCCAAGTGGTTCCGGGACCCCCGGACCCCGATCGCCTAAAATTTTTCCAGGCCATCAAATACGACCTAAGGAACCATAGTAACTACCCCGCCCTCATCGTTTCTCATTTTTCGGCCAAAAAACTAGAATTACGCTCGATTCCCATATTTTCGTGTGCTATACCCACGCCTTCCAAGTGGTCCGGGGAGCCGCGGACCCCGATCGCCTAAAATTTTTCCGGACTATCAAATACGACCTAAGGTACTATAGTCACCGTCCCACCATGATCGTTCCAAATGCTTTGCATTTTCGGCCAAAAAACTAGAACTCCGCGCGATTTGCATATTTTAGAGTGCTATAGCTTACGCCTTCTGAGTGGTCCCGGGAGCCGTAGACCCCGATCGCCTAAAATTTTCCGGGCCATCAAATACGACCTAAGGAACCATAGTTACCGCCCAGCCATGATCATTCCTCATTTATTGCCTTTTTCGGCCAAAAATCTAGAATTCCGCTCGATTACCATACCGAGTGGGCTGGGGCGCCGGACTCGGATTGCTTAAATATTTTTAGGGCCATCAATTAGGACCTAAGGAACCATAGTCACTGCCTCACCATGATCGTTCCTAGTTTTTTCTGTTTTTCGGCCAAAAAACTAGAATTCCGCGCGATTCCCATATTTTCGTGTCCTATAGCCCACGCCTTCCAAGGGGTCCCGGGAACCCCAAACCCCGATCGCCTAAAAATTTTACGGGCCATCAAATACGACCTAAGGAACCATAGTCATTGCCCCGCCATGATCGTTCCTAGTCTTTTGCGTTTTTCAGCCAAAAAACTAGAATTCCGCGCGATTTCCATATTTTCGTGTGCTTTAGCCCACGCCTTCCAAGGGGTCCCGGGAACCCCGAACCCCGATCGCCTAAAAAATTTTCCGGGCCATCAAATACGACCATAGTAACCACCCCGCCATGATCGTTCCTCATTTTTTGCGTTTTTCGGCCAAACAACTAGAATTCCGCGCGATTCCCATATTTTTGTGTGTTATAGCCAATGCCTTCCGAGTGGTCCCGGGACCTCCGGACCCCTATCGCCTAAAATTTTTTCGGACTATCAAATACAACCTAAGGAACCATAGTCACCGCCCAGCCATGATCATTCCTCATTTGTTGCGTTTTTCGGCAAAAAAACAAGAATTCCGCCCGATTACAATATTTTTGTGTGCTATTGCCCACCCTTCCAAGTGGTTCCGGGACCCCCGGACCCCGATCGCCTAAAATTTTTCCGGGACGTCAAATATGACCTAAGGAACCATAGTAACTGCCCCGCCATCATCGTTTCTCATTTTTTGGCCAAAAAACTAGAATTACGCCTGATTCCCATATTTTCGTGTGCTATACCCACGCCTTCCAAGTGGTCCGGGGAGCCGCGGACCCCGATCGCCTAAAATTTTTCCGGACTATCAAATACGACCTAAGGTACCATAGTCACCGCCCCACCATGATCGTTCAAAATGCTTTGTATTTTTCGGCCAAAAAAGTAGAACTCCGCGCGATTTGCATATTTTAGTGTGCTATAGCTTACGCCTTCCGAGTGGTCCCGGGAGTCGTGGACACCGATAGCCTAAAATTTTCCGGGCCATCAAATACGACCTAAGGAACCATAGTCACTGCCCAGCCATGATCGTTCCTCATTTATTGCCTTTTTCGGCCAAAAAACTAGAATTTCGCTCGATTACCATATTTTTGTGTGCTATTGCCCACGCCTTCCGAGTGGGCTGGGGCGCCGGACTCGGATCGCTTAAAAAATTTTAGGGCCATCAGTTAGGACCTAAGGAACCATAGTCACCGCCTCACCATGATCGTTCCTTATTTTTTGCATTTTTTGGCCAAAAAAATAGAATTCCGCCCGATTCCCATATTTTTATGTGCTATCACCCACGCCTTTCGAGTGGGTCGGGCCCCCCGGAGCCGGATCGCCTAAAAATATTCCGGACTATCAAATACGACCTAAGGAACCATAGTCACCGCCCCGCCATGATCGTTCCTAGTCTTTTGCGTTTTGCAGCCAAAAAACTAGAATTCCGCGCGATTTTAATATTTTCGTGTGCTTTAGCCCACGCCTTCCAAGGGGTCCCGGGAACGCCGAACCCCGATCCCCTAAAACTTTTCCGGGCCATCAAATACGACCTAAGAAACCATAGTTACCACCCCGCCATGATCGTTCCTCATGTTTTGTGTTTTTCGGCCAAACAACTAGAATTCCGCGCGATTCCCATATTTTTGTGTGTTATAACCCACGCCTTCCGAGTGGTCCCGGGACCTCCTGACCCCTATCGCCTAAAATTTTTTCGGACTATCAAATATGACCTAAGGAACCATAGTATCCGCCCCGCCATGATCATTCCTTATTTTTTGCGTTTTTCGGCCAAACAACTAGAATTCCGCGCGATTCCCATATTTTTGTGTGTTATAGCCCACACCTTCCGAGTGGTCCCGGGACCTCCGGACCCCTATCGCCTAAAATTTTTCCGGACTATCAAATACGACCTAAGGAACCATAGTATCCGCCCCGCCATGATCGTTCCTTATGTTTTGCATTTTTGGCAAAAAAACTAGAATTCCGCCCGATTCCCATATTTTTGTGTGCTATCGCCCACGCCTTGCGAGTGGGTCGGGCCCCCCGGAGCCGGATCGCCTAAAAATTTTCCGGACTATCAAATACGACCTAAGGAACCATAGTCACCGCCCCGCCATGATCGTTCCAATTTTTTTTTGTTTTTCGGCCAAAAATCTAGAATTCCGCGCGATTCTCATATTTTCGTGTCCTATAGCCCACGCCTTCCAAGTGAACCCGGGAACTCCGGACCCCTATCGCCTAAGAATTTTCCGGACTATCAAATACGACCTAAGGAACCATAGTCACCGCCCAGCCATGATCATTCCTCATTTGTTGCGTTTTTCGGCCAAAAAACTAGAATTCCGCCCGATTACAATATTTTTGTGTGCTATTGCCCACCCTTCCAAGTGGTTCCGGGACCCCCGGACCCCGATCGCCTAAAATTTTTTCCGGGCCATCAAATACGACCTAAGGAACCATAGTAACCGCCCCGCCATCATCGTTTCTCATTTTTTGCATTTTTCGGCCAAAAAACTAGAATTACGCACGATTCCCATATTTTCGTGTGCTATACCCACGCCTTCCAAGTGGTCCGGGGAGCCGCTGACCCCGATCGCCTAAAATTTTTCCGGACTATCAAATACGACCTAAGGTACCATAGTCACCGCCCATCCATGATCGTTCCTCATTTATTGCCTATTTCGGCCAAAAAACAAGAATTTCGCGCGATTCCCATATTTTTGTGTGTTATAGCCCACGCCTTCCGAGTGGTCCCGGGACCTCCTTACCCCCTATCGCCTAAAATTTTTCCGGACTATCAAATAAAACCTAAGGAACCATAGTATCCGCCCCGCCATGATCGTTCCTCATTTTTTGCGTTTTTCGGCCAAACAACTAGAATTTCGTGCGATTCCCTATAATTTTGTGTGTTGTAGCCCACGCCTTCCGAGTGGTCCCGGGACCTCCGGACCCCTATCGCCTAATATTTTTTCGGACTATCAAATAAGACCAAAGGAACCATAGTCACCGCCCTACCAAGATGTTTCCACATTTTTTGCATGTTACTGAAAAAGACCTAAAATTTTGCCAGATTCCCATATTTTCGTGTGCTATACCCACGCATTCCGAGTGGTCCCAAGAGCTGCGGACCCCGATCGCCTAAAATGTTTTCAGGAAATCAATTACGACCTAAGGAACCATAGTATCCGCCCCGCCATGATCGTTCCTTATTTTTTGCGTTTTTAGGCCAAACAGCTAGAATTCCGCGCGATTCCCATATTTTTGTCTGTTAAAGCCCACACCTTCCGAGTGGTCCCGGGACCTCCGGACCCCTATCTCCTAAAATTTTTCCGGACTATCAAATACGACCTAAGGAACCATAGTATCCGCCCCGCCATGATCGTTCCTCATTTTTTGCATTTTTCGGCCAAACAACTAGAATTCCGCGCAATCCCATATTTTTGTGTGGTATAGCCCACGCCTTCCGAGTGGTCCCGGGTCTCCGGACCCCTATCGCCTAAAATTTTTCCGGACTATCAAATACAACCTAAGGAACCATAGTATCCGCCTCGCCATGATCGTTCCACATTTTTTGCGTTTTTCCGCCAAACAACTAGAATTTCGCGCGATTCCCATATTTTTGTGTGTTGTAGCCCACGCCTTCCGAGTGGTCCCGGGACCTCCGGACCCCTATCTCCTAATATTTTTCCGGACTATCAAATAAGACCAAAGGAACCATAGTCACCGCCCTACCATGATCGTTCCTAGTTTTTTCCGTTTTTCGGCCAAAAAACTAGAATTTCGCGCGATTCCCATATTTTCGTGTCCTATGCCCATGCCTTCCAAGTGAACCCGGGAACTCCGGACCCCTATCGCCTAAAATTTTTCCGGACTATAAAATATGACCTAAGGAACCATAGTCACCGCCCAGCTATGATCATTCCTCATTATTTGCGTTTTTCGGCCAAAAAACTAGAATTCCGCCCGATTACAATATTTTTGTGTGCTATTGCCCACCCTTCCAAGTGGTTCCGGGACCCTCAGACCCCAATCGACTAAAAATTGTTCGGGCCGTCAAATACGACCTAAGGAACCATAGTAACCGCCCCGCCATCATTGTTTCTCATTTTTTGCATTTTTCGGCCAAAAAACTAGAATTACGCCCGATTCCCATATTTTCGTGTGCTATACCCACGCCTTCCAAGTGGTCCGGGGAGCCTCGGACCCCGATCGCCCAAAACTTTTCCGGACTATCAAATACAACCTAAGGTACCATAGTCACCGCCCCACCATTATCGTTCCAAATGCTTTGCATTTTTCGGCAAAAAAACTAGAACTCCGTGCGATTTGCATATTTTAGTGTGCTATAGATTACGCTTTCCGAGTGGTCCCAGGAGCCGTGGACCCCGATCGCCTAAAATTTTCCGGGCCATCAAATACGACCTAAGGAACAATAGTCACCGCCCAGCCATGATCGTTCCTCATTTATTGCCTATTTCGGTAAAAAAACTAGAATTCCGCGCGATTCCCATATTTTTGTGTGTTATAGCCCACGCCTTCCGAGTGGTCCCGGGACCTCCTGACCCCTATCGCCTAAAATTTTTCCGGAATATCAAATACAACCTAAGGAACCATAGTATCCGCCTCGCCATGATCGTTCCACATTTTTTGCGTTTTTCCGCCAAACAACTAGAATTTCGCGCGATTCCCATATTTTTGTGTGTTGTAGCCCACGCCTTCCGAGTGGTCCCGGGACCTCCGGACCCCTATCTCCTAATATTTTTCCGGACTATCAAATAAGACCAAAGGAACCATAGTCACCGCCCTACCAAGATCTTTCCACATTTTTTGCATGTTACTGAAAAACACCTAGAATTTTGCCCGATTCCCATATTTTCGTGTGCTATACCCACGCATTCCGAGTGGTCCCAAGAGCCGCGGACCCCGATCGCCTAAAATTTTTTTGGGAAATCAAATACGACCTAAGGAACCATAGTATCCACCCCGCCATGATCGTTCCTTATTTTTTGCGTTTTTAGGCCAAACAGCTAGAATTCCGCGCGATTCCCATATTTTTGTGTGTTATAGCCCACACCTTCCGAGTGGTCCCGGGACCTCCGGACCCCTATCTCCTAAAATTTTTCCGGACTATCAAATACGACCTAAGGAACCATAGTATCCACCCCGCCATCATCGTTCCTCATTTGTTTGCATTTTTTGGCCAAACAACTAGAATTCCCCGCAATCCTATATTTTTGTGTGTTATAGCCCACGCCTTCCGAGTGGTCCCGGGTCTCTGGGCCCCTATCGCCTAAAATTTTTCCGCACTATCAAATAAGACCTAAGGAACCATAGTCACCGCCCAGCCATGATCGTTCCTAGTTTTTTCCATTTTTCGGCCAAAAACTAGAATTCCGCGCGATTCCCATATATTCGTGTCCTATGCCCACGCCTTCCAAGTGAACCCGGGAACTCCGGACCCCTATCGCCTAAAAATTTTCCGGACTATCAAATATGACCTAAGGAACCATAGTATCCGCCCCGCCATGATCGTTCCTCATTTTTTGCATTTTTCGGCCAAACAACTAGAATTCCGCGCAATCCCATATTTTTGTATGTTATAGCCCACGCCTTCCGAGTGGTCCCGGATCTCCGGACCCCTATCGCCTAAAATTTTTCCGGACTATCAAATAAGACCTAAGGAACCATAGTCACCGCCCAGCCATGATCGTTCCGAGTTTTGTCCGTTTTTCGGCCAAAAAACTAGAATTCCGCGCGATTCCCTTATTTTCGTGTCCTATGCCCACGCCTTCCAAGTGAACCCGGGAACACCGGACCCCTATCGCCTAAAATTTTCCGGACTATCAAATACGACCTAAGGAACCATAGTCACCGCCCAGCCATGATCATTCCTCATTTTTTGCGTTTTTCGGGCAAAAAACTAGAATTCCGCCCCATTACAATATTTTTGTGTGCTATTGCCCACCCTTCCAAGTGGTTCTGGGGCCGATCGCCTAAAAATTGTCCGGGCCGTCAAATACGACCTAAGTAACCATAGTAACCGCCCCGCCATCATCGTTTCTCATTTTTTGCATTTTTCGGCCAAAAAACTAGAATTACGCACGATTCCCATATTTTCGTGTGCTATACCCACGCCTTCCAAGTGGTCCGGGGAGCCGCGGACCCTGATCGCCTAAAATTTTTCCGGACTATCAAATACGACCTAAGGTACCATAGTCACCGCCCATCCATGATCGTTCCTTATTTATTGCCTATTTCGGCCAAAAAATAAGAATTCCGCGCGATTCCCATATTTTTGTGTGTTATAGCCCACGCCTTCCGAGTGGTCCCGGGACCTCCTTACCCCTATCGCCTAAAATTTTTCCGGACTATCAAATAAAACCTAAGGAACCATAGTATCCGCCCCGCCATGATCGTTCCTCATTTTTTGTGTTTTTCGGCCAAACAACTAGAATTTCGCGCGATTCCCTATAATTTTGTGTGTTGTAGCCCACGCCTTCCGAGTGGTCCCGGGACCTCCGGACCCCTATCGCCTAATATTTTTCCGGACTATCAAATAAGACCAAAGGAACCATAGTCACCGCCCTACCAAGATGTTTCCACATTTTTTGCATGTTACTGAAAAAGACCTAAAATTTTGCCCGATTCCCATATTTTCGTGTGCTATACCCACGCATTCCGAGTGGTCCCAAGAGCTGCGGACCCCGATCGCCTAAAATTTTTCCGGGAAATCAATTACGACCTAAGGAACCATAGTATCCGCCCCGCCATGATCGTTCCTTATTTTTTGCGTTTTTAGGCCAAACAGCTAGAATTCCGCGCGATTCCCATATTTTTGTGTGTTATAGCCCACACCTTCCGAGTGGTCCCGGGACCTCCGGACCCCTATCTCCTAAAATTTTTCCGGACTATCAAATACGACCTAAGGAACCATAGTATCCGCCCCGCCATGATCGTTCCTAATTTTTTGCATTTTTCGGCCAAACAACTAGAATTTTGCGCAATCCCATATTTTTGTGTGTTATAGCCCACGCCTTCCGAGTGGTCCCGGGTCTCCGGACCCCTATCGCCTAAAATTTTTCCGGACTATCAAATAAGACCTAAGGAACCATAGTCACCGCCCAGCCATGATCGTTCCTAGTTTTTCCCATTTTTCGGCCAAAAAACTAGAATTTCGCGCGATTCCCATATTTTCGTGTCCTATGCCCACGCCTTCCAAGTGAACCCGGGAACTCCGGACCCATATCGCCTAAAATTTTTCCGGACTATAAAATATGACCTAAGGAACCATAGTCACCGCCCAGCTATGATCATTCCTCATTTGTTGCGTTTTTCGGCCAGAAAACTAGAATTCCGCCCGATTACAATATTTTTGTGTGCTATTGCCCACCCTTCCAAGTGGTTCCGGGACCCTCAGACCCCAATCGCCTAAAAATTGTCCGGGCCGTCAAATACGACCTAAGGAACCATAGTAACCGCCCCGCCATCATTGTTTCTTATTTTTTGCATTTTTCGGCCAAAAAACTAGAATTACGCCCGATTCCCATATTTTCGTGTGCTATACCCACGCCTTCCAAGTGGTCCGGGGAGCCGCGGACCCCGATCGCCCAAAATTTTTCCGGACTATCAAATACGACCTAAGGTACCATAGTCACCGCCCCACCATTATCGTTCCAAATGCTTTGCATTTTTCGGCCAAAAAACTAGAACTCCGCGCGATTTGCATATTTTAGTGTGCTATAGATTATGCTTTCCGAGTGGTCCCGGGAGTCGTGGACCCCGATCGCCTAAAATTTTTCGGGCCATCAAATACGACCTAAGGAACCATAGTCACCGCCCAGCCATGATCGTTCCTCATTTATTGCCTATTTCGGCAAAAAAACTAGAATTCTGCGCGATTCCCATATTTTTGTGTGTTATAGCCCACGCCTTCCGAGTGATCCCGGGACCTCCTGACCCCTATCGCCTAAAATTTTTCCGGAATATCAAATACAACCTAAGGAAACATAGTATCCGCCTCGCCATGATCGTTCCACATTTTTTGCGTTTTTCGGCCAAACAACTAGAATTTCGCGCGATTCCCATATTTTTGTGTGTTGTAGCCCACGCCTTCCGAGTGGTCCCGGGACCTCCGGACCCCTATCGCCTAATATTTTTCCGGACTATCAAATAAGACCAAAGGAACCATAGTCACCGCCCTACCAAGATCTTTCCACATTTTTTGCATGTTACTGAAAAACACCTAGAATTTCGCCCGATTCCCATATTTTCGTGTGCTATACCCACGCATTCCGAGTGGTCCCAAGAGCCGTGGACCCCGATCGCCTAAAAATTTTTCGGGAAATCAAATACGACCTAAGGAACCATAGTATCCGCCCCGCCATGATCGTTCCTTATTTTTTGCGTTTTTAGGCCAAACAGCTAGAATTCCGCGCGATTCCCATATTTTTGTGTGTTATAGCCCACACCTTCCGAGTGGTCCCGGGACCTCCGGACCCCTATCTCCTAAAATTTTTCCGGACTATCAAGTACGACCTAAGGAACCATAGTATCCACCCCGCCATGATCGTTCCTCATTTTTTGCATTTTTTGGCCAAACAACTAGAATTCCCCGCAATCCCATATTTTTGGGTGTTATAGCCCACGCCTTCTGAGTGGTCCCGGGTCTCCGGGCCCCTATCGCCTAAAATTTTTTCGGACTATCAAATAAGACCTAAGGAACCATAGTCACCGCCCAGCCATGATCGTTCCTAGTTTTTTCAATTTTTTGGCCCAAAAACTAGAATTCCGCGCGATTCCCATATTTTCGTGTCCTATGCCCACGCCTTCCAAGTGAACCCGGGAACTCCGGACCCCTATCGCCTAAAAATTTTCCGGACTATCAAATACGACCTAAGGAACCATAGTATCCGCCCCGCCATGATCGTTCCTCATTTTTTGCATTTTTCGACCAAACAACTAGAATTCGGCGCAATCCCATATTTTTGTGTGTTATAGCCCACGCCTTCCGAGTGGTCCCGGGTCTCCGGACCCCTATCGCCTAAAATTTTTCCGGACTATCAAATCAGACCTAAGGAACCATAGTCACCGCCCAGCCATGATCGTTCCTAGTTTTGTCCGTTTTTCGGCCAAAAAACTAGAATTCCGCGCGATTCCCATATTTTTGTGTCCTATGCCCACGCCTTCCAAGTGAACCCGGGAACACCGGACCCCTATCGCCTAAAATTTTTCGGACTATCAAATACGACCTAAGGAACCATAGTCACCGCCCAGCCATGATCATTCCTCATTTTTTGCGTTTTTCGGGCAAAAAACTAGAATTTCGCCTGATTACAATATTTTTGTGTGCTATTGCCCACCCTTCCAAGTGGTTCCGGGACCCCCGGACCCCGATCGCCTAAAAATTGTCCGGGCCGTCAAATACGACCTAAGTAACCATAGTAATCGCCCCGCCATCATCGTTTCTCAGTTTTTGCATTTTTCGGCCAAAAAACTAGAATTACGCACGATTCCCATATTTTCGTGTGCTATACCCACGCCTTCCAAGTGGTCCGGGGAGCCGCGGACCCCGATCGCCTAAAATTTTTCCGGACTATCAAATTCGACCTAAGGTACCATAGTCACCGCCCATCCATGATCATTCCTCATTTATTGCCTATTTCGGCAAAAAAACAAGAATTCCGCGCGATTCCCATATTTTTGTGTGTTGTAGCCCACTCCTTCCGAGTGGTCCCGGGACCTCCTTACCCCTATCGCCTAAAATTTTTCCGGACTATCAAATAAAACCTAAGGAACCATAGTATCCGCCCCGCCATGATCGTTCCTCATTTTTTGTGTTTTTCGGCCAAACAACTAGAATTTCGCGCGATTCCCTATAATTTTGTGTGTTGTAGCCCATGCCTTCCGAGTGGTCCCGGGACCTCCGGACCCCTATCGCCTAATATTTTTCCGGACTATCAAATAAGACCAAAGGAACCATAGTCACCGCCCTACCAAGATGTTTCCACATTTTTTGCATGTTACTGAAAAAGACCTAAAATTTTGCCCGATTCCCATATTTTCGTGTGCTATACCCACGCATTCCGAGTGGTCCCAAGAGCGGCGGACCCCGATCGCCTAAAATTTTTCCGGGAAATCAAATACGACCTAAGGAACCATAGTATCCGCCCCGCCATGATCGTTCCAATTTTTTTGCGTTTTTAGGCCAAACAGCTAGAATTCCGCGCGATTCCCATATTTTTGTGTATTATAGCCCACACCTTCCGAGTGGTCCCGGGACCTCCGGACCCCTATCTCCTAAAATTTTTCCGGACTATCTAATAAGACCTAAGGAACCATAGTATCCGCCCCGCCATGATCGTTCCTCATTTTTTGCGTTTTTCGGCCAAACAACTAGAATTCCGCGCGATTCCCATATTTTTGTGTGTTATAGCCCACACCTTCCGAGTGGTCACGGGACCTCCGGACTCCTATCTCCTAAAATTTTTCCGGACTATCAAATACGACCTAAGGAACCATAGTATCCACCCCGCCATGATCGTTCCTCATTTTTTGCATTTTTTGGCCAAACAACTAGAATTCCCCGCAATCCCATATTTTTGTGTGTTATAGCCCACGCCTTCCGAGTGGTCCCGGGTCTCCGGGCCCCTATTGCCTAAAATTTTTCCGGACTATCAAATAAGACCTAAGGAACCATAGTCACCGCCCAGCCATGATCGTTCCTAGTTTTTTCCATTTTTCGGCCAAAAAACTAGAATTCCGCGCGATTCCCATATTTTCGTGTCCTATGCCCACGCCTTCCAAGTGAACCCGGGAACTCCGGACCCCTATCGCCTAAAATTTTTCCGTACTATCAAATACGACCTAAGGAACCTTAGTATCCGCCCCGCCATGATCGTTCCTCATTTTTTGCATTTTTCGGCCAAACAACTAGAATTCCGCGCAATCCCATATTTTTGTGTGTTATAGCCCACGCCTTCCGAGTGGTCCCGGGTCTCCGGACCCCTATCGCCTAAAATTTTTCCGGACTATCAAATAAGACCTAAGGAACCATAGTCACCGCCCAGCCATGATTGTTCCTAGTTTTTTCCGTTTTTCGGGCAAAAAACTAGAATTCCGCGCGATTCCCATATTTTCGTGTCCTATGCCCACGCCTTCCAAGTGAACCCGGGAACACCGGACCCCTATCGCCTAAAATTTTTCGGACTATCAAATATGACCTAAGGAACCATAGTCACCGCCCAGCTATGATCATTCCTCATTTGTTGCGTTTTTCGGCCAAAAAACTAGAATTCCGCCCGATTACAATATTTTTGTGTGCTATTGCCCACCCTTCCAAGTGGTTCCGGGACCCCCGGACCCCGATCGCCTAAAATTTTTCCGGGCCGTCAAATACGACCTAAGGAACCATAGTAACCGCCCCGCCATCATCGTTTCTCATTTTTTGCATTTTTCGGCCAAAAAACTAGAATTACGCCCGATTCCCATATTTTCGTGTGCTATACCCACGCCTTCCAAGTGGTCCGGGGAGCCGCGGACCCCGATCGCCTAAAATTTTTCCGGACTATCAAATATGACCTAAGGTACCATAGTCACCGCCCCACAATTATCGTTCCAAATGCTTTGCATTTTTCGGCCAAAAAACTAGAACTCCGCGCGATTTGCATATTTTAGTGTGCTATAGCTTACGCCTTCCGAGTGGTCCCGGGAGCCGTGGACCCCGATCGCCTAAAATTTTCCGGGCCATCAAATATAACCTAAGGAACCATAGTCACCGCCCAGCCATGATCGTTCCTCATTTATTGCCTATTTCGGCCAAAAAACTAGAATTCCGCTCGATTACCATATTTTTGTGTGCTATTGCCCACGCCTTCCGAGTGGGTCGGGCCCCACAGAGCTGGATCGCCTAAAATTTTCCGGACTATCAAATACGACCTAAGGAACCATAGTCACCGCCCCACCATGATCATTCCTAGTCTTTTGCGTTTTTCAGCCAAAAAACTAGAATTGCGCGCGATTTCCATATTTTCGTGTGCTTTAATCCACGCCTTCCAAGGGGTCCCGGGAACCCCGAACCCCGATCGCCTAAAAATTTTTCGGGCCATCAAATACGACCTACGGAACCATAGTAACCACCCCGCCATGATCGTTCCTCATTTTTTGCGTTTTTCGGCCATACAACTAGAATTCCGCGCGATTCCCATATTTTTGTGTGTTATAGCCCACGCCTTCCGAGTGGTCCCGGGACCTCCTGACCCCTATCGCCTAATATTTTTCGGACCATCAATTAGGACCTAAGGAACCATAGTCACCGCCTCGCCATGATCGTTCCTTATTTTTGGATTTTTTGGCCAAAAAACTAGAATTCCGCCCGATTCCCATATTTTTGTGTGCTATCGCCCACGCCTTCCGAGTGGGTCGGGCCCCCCGGAGCCGGATCGCCTAAAAATTTTTCGGGACATCAAATACGACCTAAGGCGTAAGTTATAGCACACAAAAATATGCAAATCGCGCGGAGTTCTAGTTTTTTGGCCGAAAAATGCAAAGCATTTGGAACGATCATGGTGGGGCGGTGACTATGGTACCTTAGGTCGTATTTGATAGTCCAGAAAAATTTTAGGAGATCGGGGTCCGCGGCTCCCCGGACCACTTGGAAATCGTGGGTATAGCACACGAAAATATGGGAATCGGGCGTAATTCTAGTTTTTTGGCCGAAAAATGCAAAAAATGAGGAACGATCATTGCTAGGCGGTGACTATGGTTCCTTAGGTCATATTTGACGGCCCGGAAAAATTTTAGGCGATCGGGGTCCGGGGGTCTCGGAACCACTTGGAAGGGTGGGCAATAGCAAACAAAAATATTGTAATCGGGCGGAATTCTAGGTTTTTAGCCAAAAAACGCAACAAATGAGGAATGATCATGGCTGGGCGGTGACTATAGTTCCTTAGGTCGTATTTGATAGTGCAGAAAATTTTTAGGCGATAGGGGTCCGGAGTTCCCGAGTTCACTTGGAAGGCGTGGGCTATAGGACACGAAAATTTGGGAATCGCGCGAAATTCTAGTTTTTTGGCCGAAAAACGGAAAAAACTAGGAACGATCATGGCTGGGCGGTAACTATGGTTCCTTAGGTCTTATTTGATAGTCCGAAAAAATTTTAGGCGATAGGGGTCCGGAGACCCGGGACCACTCGGAAGGCGTGGGCTATAACACACAAAAATATGGGATCGCGCAAAATTCTAGTTGTTTGGCCGAAAAATGCAAAAAATGAGGAACGATCATGGCGGGGCGGATACTATGGTTCCATAGGTCGTATTTGATAGTCCGGAAAATTTTTAGGCAATAGGGGTCCGGAGGTCCCGGGACCACTCGGAAGGTGTGGGCTATAACACACAAAAATATGGGAATCGCGCGTAATTCTAGTTGTTTGGCCGAAAAATTCAAAAAATAAGGAACGATCATGGCAGGGCGGATACTATGGTTCCTTATGTCGTATTTGATTGCCCGGAAAAATTTTAGGCGATCGGGGTCCGCGGCTCTTGGGACCACTCAGAATGCGTGGGTATAGCACACGAAAATATGGGAATCGGGCGTAATTCTAGTGTTTTTGCCGAAAAATGAAAAAAATGAGAAACGATGATGGCAGGGCGGTTACTATGGTTCCTTTGGTCGTATTTGATGGCCCGGAAAAAATTTAGGCGATCGGGGTCCGGGGGTCCCTGAACCACTCGGAAGGCGTGGGCTATAACACACAAAAATATGGGAATCGCGCAGAATTCTAGTTGTTTGGCCGAAAAATGCAAAAAATGAGGAATGATCATGGCTGGGCGGTGACTATGGTTCCTTAGGTCGTATTTGATAGTCCGGAAATATTTTTAGGCGATCGGGGTTCGGGGTTCCGGGGACCCCTTAAAGGTGTGGGCTAAAGCACACGAAAATATGGAAATCGTGCGAAATTCTAGTTTTTTGGCTGAAAAACACAAAAGACTAGGAACGATCATGGCGGGGCGGTGACTATGGTTCCTTAGGTCGTATTTGATAGTCCGGAAAAATTTTAGGCGATCGGGGTCCGGGGGTCCCGGAACCACTTGGAAGGGTGGGCAATAGCAAACAAAAATATTGTAATCGGGTGAAATTCTAGTTTATTAGCCGAAAAATGCAACAAATGAGGAATGATCATGGCTGGGCGGTGACTATGGTTCCTTAGGTCGTATTTGATAGTCCGAAAAAAATTTAGGCGATATGGGTCCGGAGGTCCCGGGAACACTCGGAAGGTGTGGGCTATAACATACAAAAATATGGGAATCGCGCGGAATTCTAGTTGTTCGGCCGAAAAATGCAAAAAATAAGGAACGATCATGGCGGGGTGGTTACTATGGTTCCTTAGGTCGTATTTGATGGCCCGGAAAATTTTTAGGCGATCGGGGTTCGGGGTTCCTGGGACCCCTTGGAAGGCGTGGGCTAAAGCACACGAAAATATGGAAATCGCGCGGAATTCTAGTTTTTTGGCTGAAAAACGCAAAAGACTAGGAACGATCATGGCGGGGCGGTGACTATGGTTCCTTAGGTCGTATTTGATAAACCGGAAAAATTTTAGGCGATCCGGCTCCGGGGGCCCCGACCCACTCGGAAGGCGTGGGCGATAGCACACAAAAATATGGGAATCGGGCGTAATTCTAGTTTTTTGGCCAAAAAATGCAAAAAATGAGAAACGATCATGGCGAGGTGGTGACTATGGCTCCTTAGGTCTTAATTGATGGCCCGAAAAATTTTTAGGCGATCCGAGTCCGGCGGCCCGGCCCACTCGGAAGGCCTGGGCAATAGCACACAAAAATAAGGTAATCGAGCGGAATTCTTGTTTTTTGGCCGAAAAACGTAATAAATGAGGAACGATCATGGCGGGGCGGTGACTATGGTTCCTTAGGTCGTATTTGATGGCCCGGAAAATTTTAGGCGATCGGGGTCCACGGCTCCCGGGACCACTCGAAAGGCGTAAGCTATAGCACACTAAAATATGCAAATCGCACGGAGTTCTAGTTTTTTGGCCGAAAAATGCAAAGCATTTGGAATGATCATGGTGGGGCGGTGACTATAGTACCTTAGGTTGTATTTGATAGTCCGGAAAATTTTTTGGCGATCGGGGTCCGCGGCTCCCCGGACCACTTGGAAGGCGTGGGTATAGCACACGAAAATATGGGAATCGGGCGTAATTCTAGTTTTTTGGCCGAAAAATGCAAAAAATGAGAAACGATGATGGCGGGGCGGTTACTATGGTTCCTTAGGTCGTATTTGATAGTGCGGAAAAATTTTAGGCGATAGGGGTCCGAAGGTCCCGGGACCACTCGGAAGGTGTGGGCTATAACACACAAAAATATGGGAATCGCGCGGAATTCTAGTTGTTTGGCCGAAAAACGCAAAAAATGAGGAACGATCATGGCGGGGCGGATACTATGGTTCCTTAGGTCGTATTTAATAGTCCGGAAAATTTTTAGGCAATAGGGGTCCGGAGGTCCCGGGACCACTCGGAAGGTGTGGGCTATAACACACAAAAATATGGGAATCACGCGTAATTCTAGTTGTTTGGCCGAAAAACGCAAAAAATAAGGAACGATCATGGCGGGGCGGATACTATGGTTCCTTATGTCGTATTTGATTGCCCGGAAAAATTTTAGGCGATCGGGGTCCGCGGCTCTTGGGACCACTCAGAATGCGTGGGTATAGCACACGAAAATATGGGAATCGGGCGTAATTCTAGTGTTTTTGCCGAAAAATGAAAAAAATGAGAAACGATGATGGCAGGGCGGTTACTATGGTTCCTTTGGTCGTATTTGATGGCCCGGAAAAAATTTAGGCGATCGGGGTCCGGGGGTCCCTGAACCACTCGGAAGGCGTGGGCTATAACACACAAAAATATGGGATCGCGCGAAATTCTAGTTGTTTGGCCGAAAAACGCAAAAAATGAGGAACAATCATGGTGGGGTGGTTACTATGGTTCCTTAATTCGTATTTGATGGCCCGGAAAATTTTTAGGCGATCGGGGTTCGGGGTTCCCGGGACCCCTTAAAAGGTGTGGGCTAAAGCACACGAAAATATGGAAATCGTGCGAAATTCTAGTTTTTTGGCTGAAAAACGCAAAAGACTAGGAACGATCATGGCGGGGCGGTGACTATGGTTCCTTAGGTCGTATTTGATAGTCCGGAAAAATTTTAGGCGATCGGGGTCCGGGGGTCCCGGAACCACTTGGAAGGGTGGGCAATAGCACACAAAAATATTGTAATCGGGTGGAATTCTAGTTTATTGGCCGAAAAATGCAACAAATGAGGAATGATCATGGCTGGGCGGTGACTATGGTTCCTTAGGTCGTATTTGATAGTCCGGAAAAATTGTAGGCGATATGGGTCCGGAGGTCCCGGGAACACTCGGAAGGTGTGGGCTATAACACACAAAAATATGGGAATCGCGCGGAATTCTAGTTGTTCGGCCGAAAAACGCAAAAAATAAGGAACGATCATGGCGGGGTGGTTACTATGGTTCCTTAGGTCGTATTTGATGGCCCGGAAAATTTTTAGGCGATCGGGGTTCGGGGTTCCCGGGACCCCTTGGAAGGCGTGGGCTAAAGCACACGAAAATATGGAAATCGCGCGGAATTCTAGTTTTTTGGCTGAAAAACGCAAAAGACTAGGAACGATCATGGCGGGGCGGTGACTATGGTTCCTTAGGTCGTATTTGATAAACCGGAAAAATTTTAGGCGATCCGGCTCCGGGGGCCCCGACCCACTCGGAAGGCGTGGGCGATAGCACACAAAAATATGGGAATCGGGCGGAATTCTAGTTTTTTGGCCAAAAAATGCAAAAAATGGGGAACGATCATGGCGAGGTGGTGACTATGGCTCCTTAGGTCTTAATTGATGGCCCGAAAATTTTTTAGGCGATCCGAGTCCGGCGGCCCGGCCCACTCGGAAGGTGTGGGCAATAACACACAAAAATATGGTAATCGAGCGGAATTCTTATTTTTTGGCCGAAAAACGTAATAAATGAGGAACGATCATGGCGGGGCGGTGACTATGGTTCCTTAGGTCGTATTTGATGGCCCGGAAAATTTTAGGCGATCGGGGTCCACGGCTCCCGGGACCACTCGAAAGGCGTAAGCTATAGCACACTAAAATATGCAAATCGCACGGAGTTCTAGTTTTTTGGCCGAAAAATGCAAAGCATTTGGAATGATCATGGTGGGGCGGTGACTATAGTACCTTAGGTCGTATTTGATAGTCCGGAAAATTTTTTGGCGATCGGGGTCCGCGGCTCCCCGAACCACTTCGAAGGCGTGGGTATAGCACACGAAAATATGGGAATCGGGCGTAATTCTAGTTTTTTGGCCGAAAAATGCAAAAAATGAGAAACGATGATGGCGGGGCGGTTACTATGGTTCCTTAGGTCGTATTTGATAGTGCGGAAAAATTTTAGGCGATAGGGGTCCGGAGGTCCCGGGACCACTCGGAAGGTGTGGGCTATAACACACAAAAATATGGGAATCGCGCGGAATTCTAGTTGTTTGGCCGAAAAACGCAAAAAATGAGGAACGATCATGGCGGGGCGGATACTATGGTTCCTTAGGTCGTATTTGATAGTCCGGAAAATTTTTAGGCAATAGGGGTCCGGAGGTCCCGGGACCACTCGGAAGGTGTGGGCTATAACACACAAAAATATGGGAATCGCGCGTAATTCTAGTTGTTTAGCCGAAAAACGCAAAAAATAAGGAACGATCATGGTGGGGCGGATACTATGGTTCCTTATGTCGTATTTGATTGCCCGGAAAATTTTTAGGCGATCGGGGTCCGCGGCTCTTGGGACCACTCAGAATGCATGGGTATAGCACACGAAAATATGGGAATCGGGCGTAATTCTAGTGTTTTTGCCGAAAAATGAAAAAAATGAGAAACGATGATGGCAGGGCGGTTACTATGGTTCCTTTGGTCATATTTGATGGCCCGGAAAAAATTTAGGCGATCGGGGTCCGGGGGTCCCTGAACCACTCAGAAGGCGTGGGCTATAACACACAAAAATATGGGAATCGCGCAGAATTCTAGTTGTTTGGCCGAAAAATGCAAAAAATGAGGAATGATCATGGCTGGGCGGTGACTATGGTTCCTTAGGTCGTATTTTATAGTCCGGAAATATATTAGGCGATAGGGGTCCGGAGATCCCGGGACCACTCGGAAGGCGTGGGCTATAACACACAAAAATATGGGATCGCGCGGAATTCTAGTTGTTTGGCCGAAAAACGCAAAAAATGAGGAACAATCATGGTGGGGTGGTTACTATGGTTCCTTAGTTCGTATTTGATGGCCCGGAAAATTTTTAGGCGATCGGGGTTCGGGGTTCCCGGGACCCCTTAAAAGGTGTGGGCTAAAGCACACGAAAATATGGAAATCGTGCGAAATTCTAGTTTTTTGGCTGAAAAACGCAAAAGACTAGGAACGATCATGGCGGGGCGGTGACTATGGTTCCTTAGGTCGTATTTGATAGTCCGGAAAAATTTTAGGCGATCGGGGTCCGGGTGTCCCGGAACCACTTGGAAGGGTGGGCAATAGCACACAAAAATATTGTAATCGGGTGGAATTCTAGTTTATTGGCCGAAAAATGCAACAAATGAGGAATGATCATGGCTGGGCGGTGACTATGGTTCCTTAGGTCGTATTTGATAGTCCGGAAAAATTTTAGGCGATATGGGTCCGGAGGTCCCGGGAACACTCGGAAGGTGTGGGCTATAACACACAAAAATATGGGAATCGCGCCGGAATTCTAGTTGTTCGGCCGAAAAACGCAAAAAATAAGGAACGATCATGGCGGGGTGGTTACTATGGTTCCTTAGGTCGTATTTGATGGCCCGGAAAATTTTTAGGCGATCAGGGTTCGGGGTTCCCGGGACCCCTTGGAAGGCGTGGGCTAAAGCACACGAAAATATGGAAATCGCGCGGAATTCTAGTTTTTTGGCTGAAAAACGCAAAAGACTAGGAACGATCATGGCGGGGCGGTGACTATGGTTCCTTAGGTCGTATTTGATAAACCGGAAAAATTTTAGGCGATCGGGGTCCGCGGCTCCCCGGACCACTTGGAAGGCGTGGGTATAGCACACGAAAATATGGGAATCGGGCGTAATTCTAGTTTTTTGGCCGAAAAATGCAAAAAATGAGAAACGATGATGGCGGGGCGGTTACTATGGTTCCTTAGGTCGTATTTGATAGTCCGGAGAAATTTTAGGCGATAGGGGTCCGGAGGTCCCGGGACCACTCGGAAGGTGTGGGCTATACACACAAAAATACGGGAATCGCGCGGAATTCTAGTTGTTTGGCCGAAAAACGCAAAAATTAAGGAACGATCATGGCAGGGTGGATACTATGGTTCCTTAGGTCGTATTTGTTTGCCCGGACAAATTTTAGGCGATCGGGGTCCGCGGCTCTTGGGACCACTCGGAATGCGTGGGTATAGCACACGAAAATTTGGGAATCGGGCGAAATTCTAGGTCTTTTTCAGTAACATGCAAAAAATGTGGAAAGATCTTGGCAGGGCGGTGACTATGGTTCCTTTGGTCTTATTTGATAGTCCGAAAAAATATTAGGCGATAGGGGTCCGGAGGTCCCGGGACCACTTGGAAGGCGTGGGCTATAACACACAAAAATATGTGAATCACGCAGAATTCTAGTTGTTTTGCCGAAAAACGCAAAAAATGAGGAACGATCATGGCAGGGCGGATACTATTATTCCTTAGGTCGTATTTGATAGTCCGGAAAAAATTTAGGCGATAGGGGTCAGGAGTTCCCGGGACCACTCGGAAAGCGTGGGCTATAACACACAAATATGGGAATCGCGCGGAATTCTAGTTGTTTGGCCGAAAAACGCAAAAAATAAGGAACAATCATGGCGGGGTGGTTACTATGGTTCCTTAGGTCGTATTTGATGGCCCCGAAAATTTTTAGGCGATCGGGGTTCGGGGTTCCCGGGACCCCTTGGAAGGCGTGGGCTAAAGCACACGAAAATATGGAAATCGCGCGGAATTCTAGTTTTTTGGCTGAAAAATGCAAAAGACTAGGAACGATCATGGCGGGGCGGTGACTATGGTTCCTTGGGTTGTATTTGATAGTCCGGAAAACTTTTAGGCGATCCGGCTCCGGGGGGCTTGACCCACTCGGAAGGCGTGGGCGATAGCACACAAAAATATGGGAATCGGGCTGAATTCTAGTTTTTTGGCCAAAAATTACAAAAAATGAGGAACGATCATGGCGAGGCGGTGACTATGGTTCCTTAGGTCCTAATTGATGGCCCGAAATTTTTTAGGCAATCTGAGTCCGGCGGCCCGGCCCACTCGGAAGGCGTGGGCAATAGCACACAAAAATATGGTAATCGAGTGGAATTCTAGTTTTTTGGCCGAAAAACGCAATAAATGAGGAACGATCATGGCGGGGCGGTGACTATGGTTCTTTAGGTCGTATTTGATGGCCCGAAAAATTTTAGGCGATCGGGGTCCACGGCTCCCGGGACCACTCGGAAGGCGTAAGCTATAGCACATGAAAATATGCAAATCGCGCGGAGTTCTAGTTTTTTGGCCGAAAAATGCAAAGCATTTGGAACGATCATGGTGGGGAGGTGACTATGGTACCTTAGGTCGTATTTGATAGTCCGGAAAAATTTTAGGCGATCGAGGTCCGCGGCTCCCCGGACCACTTGGAAGGCGTGGTATAGCACATGAAAATATGGGAATCGGGCGTAATTCTTGTTTTTTGGCCGAAAAATGCAAAAAATGAGAAATGATGATGGCGGGCGGTTACTATGGTTCCTTAGGATGTATTTGATGACCCGAAAAAATTTTAGGCGATCATGGTCTGGGGGTCCCGGAACCACTTGGAAGGGTGGGCAATAGCACACAAAAATATTGTTATCGGGCGGAATTCTAGTTTTTTGGCCGAAAAACACAACAAATGAGGAATGATCATGGCTGGGCGGTGACTATGGTTCCTTAGGTCTTATTTGATAGTCCGGATAATTTTTAGGCGATAGGGGTCCGGAGTTCCCGGGTTCACTTCGAAGGCGTGGGCTATAGGACACGAAAATATGGGAATCGCGCGGAATTCTAGTTTTTTGGCCGAAAAACGGAAAAAACTAGGAACGATCATGGCTGGGCGGTGACTATGGTTCCATAGGTCTTATTTGATAGTCCGGAAAAATTTTAGGCGATAGGGGTCCGGAGACCCGGGACCTCTCGGAAGGCGTGGGCTATAACACACAAAAATATGGGATAGCGCGGAATTCTAGTTGTTTGGCCGAAAAACGCAAAAAATGAGGAACGATCATGGCGGGGCAGATACTATGGTTCCTTAGGTCGTATTTGATAGTCCTGAAAAATTTTAGGCAATAGGGGTCCGGAGGTCCCGGGACCACTCGGAAGGTGTGGGTATAGCAACCACCCCGCCATGATCGTTCCTCATTTTTTGCATTTTTCTGCCAAAAACCTAGAATTCTGCTCGATTCCCATATTTTTGTGTGCTACAGCCCACGCCTTCCAAGTGGTCCCGGGAACCTCGGACCCCGGTCGCCTAATATTTTTCTGGGCCATCAAATGTGACCTAAGGAACCATAGTCACCGCCCCACCATGATCGGTCCTTATTTTTTGCATTTTACGTCCAAAAAACTAGAATTCTGCCCGATTCCCATATTTTCGTGTGTTATTGCCCAAGCCTTCCGAGTGGGCCGGGCCTACCAGACTCGGATCGCCTAAAATTTTTCCGGGCCATCAAATACGACCTAAGGAACCATAGTCACGCCCCGCCATGATCGTTCCTCATTTTATGCAGTTTTCAGCCAAAACACTGGAATTCCGCCCGATTACCATATTATTGTGTGCTATTGCCCACGCCTTCCGTGTGGGCCGAGCCCCCTTACTCGGATCGCCTAAAGTTTTTTCGGGCCATAAAATAGGACCTAAGGAACCATAGTCACCACCTCGCCATGATCGTTCCTCATTTTTCGCATTTTTCGGCCAAAAAACTAGAATTCTGCCCGGTTCCCATATTTTTGTGTGCTATAGCCCACGCTTTCCAAGTGGTCACGGGATCCCCGGACCCCGATCGCCTAAAATTTTTCCGACCCATCAAATACGACCTAAGGAACCATAGGAACTGCCCCGCCATGATCGTTCCTCACTTATTGCGATTTCCAGCAAAAAAACTAGAATTCCGCCCGATTCCCATATTTTCGTGTGCTATAGCCCACACCTTCCGAGTGGGCCGGGGCCCCCAGACTCGGATCACCTAAAAATTTTCGGGCCTTCAAATAGGACCTAAGGAACCATAGTCACCGCCCCGCAATGATCGTTCTTCATTTTTTTCATTTTTCGGACAAAAAATTAGAATTCCGCCCGATTCCCATATTTTCGTGAGTTATAGCCCACGCCTTCCAAGTGGTCCCGGGAACCCCGGACCCCGGTCGCCTAATATTTTTACGGACCATAAAATATGATTTAAGGAACCATAGTCACCGCCCTGCAATGATCATTCCTCATTTTTTGCGTTTTTCGGCCAATAAACTAGAATTCCGCGCGATTCCCATATTTACGTGTGCTATAGCACACGCCTTCCGAGTGGTCCCAGACCCACGGACCCCTATCTCCTAAAGTTCTTCCGGACCATCAAATACGACCTAAGGAACCATAGTCACCGCCCCGCCATGATCGTTCTTATGTTTTTGTATTTTTTGGCAAAAAACCTTGAATTCCGGCGATTCCATATTTTCATTTGCTATAGCCAACGCCTTCCGAGTGGTCCCTGGAACCCCGGACCCCGATCGCCTAAAAATTTTCAAGCCATCAAATACGACCTAAGGAACCATAGTCACCGCCCCGCCATGATCGTTCCTCATTTTATGCAATTTTCGGCCAAAATACTAGAATTTCGCCCGATTACCATATTATTGTGTGCTATTGCCCACGCCTTCCGAGTGGGCCGAGCCCCCGTACTCGGATCGCCTAAAGTTTTTTGGGGCCATAAAATAGGACATAAGGAACCATAGTCACCACCTCGCCATGATCGTTCCTCATTTTTTGGATTTTTCGGCCAAAAAACTAGAATTCCGCCCGGTTCCCATATTTTTGTGTGCTATAGCCCACGCTTTCTAAGTGGTCCCGGGATCCCCGGACCCCGATCGCCTAAAATTTTTCCGGCCCATCAAATACGACCTAAGGAACCATAGGAACTGCCCCGCCATGATAGTTCCTCACTTATTGCGATTTCCGGCAAAAAAACTAGAATTCTGCCCGATTCCCATATTTTCGTGTGCTATAGCCCACACCTTCCGAGTGGGCCAGGCTCCCCGGACTCGGGTCGCCTAAAGTTTTTTCGGGCCATCAAATAAGACCTAAGGAACCATATTCACCTCCCCGCCAAAAAACTAGAATTCTGCCCGATTCCCATATTTTCGTGTGTTATAGCACACGCCTTCCAAGTGGTCCCGGGACCCCCGGACCCCGATCGCCTAAAAACTTTTCGTGCCATAAAATAAGACCCAAGGAACCATAGTAACCACCCCGCCATGGTCGTTCCTCATTTTTTGTATTTTTCTGCCAAAAAACTAGAATTCCGCGTGATTCCCATATTTTCGTCTACTATTGCCCACGCCTTCCGAGTGGGTCGGGCCTCCAGGACTCGGATCGCCTAAAATTTTTCTGGGCCATAACATATGATTTAAGGAATCATAGTCACCGCCCTGCCATGATCGTTCCTCAGTTTTTGCGTTTTTTAGCCAAAAAACTAGAATTCCGCGCGATTCCCTTATTTTCGTGTGCTATAGCCCATGCCTTCCAAGTGGTCCCGGGAACCCCGGACCCCGATCGCCTAAAGTTTTTCCGGACCATCAAATACGACCTAAGGAACCATAGTCACCGCCCCGCCATGATCGTTCCTATGTTTTTGTATTATTTGGCAAAAAACCTAGAATTTCGCGCGATTCCATATTTTCATTTGCTATAGCCCACGCCTTCCGAGTGGTCCCTGGAACCCCGGACCCCGATCGCCTAAAAGTATTCCAGCCATCAAATACGACCTAAGGAACCATAGTCACCGCCCCGCCATGATCGTTCCTCATTTTATGCAGTTTTCGGCCAAAACACTAGAATTCCGCCCGATTACCATATTATTGTGTGCTACTGCCCATGCCTTCCGAGTGGGCCGAGCCCCCCGTACTCGGATTGCCTAAAGTTTTTTCGGGCCATAAAATAGGACCTAAGGAACCATAGTCACCACCTCGCCATGATCGTTCCTCATTTTTCGCATTTTTCGGCCAAAAAACTAGAATTCCGCCCGATTCCCATATTTTTGTGTGCTATAGCCCACGCTTTCCAAGTGGTCCCGGGATCCCCAGAC
The DNA here is from genome assembly GCF_000390325.3 of Nicotiana tomentosiformis. NCBI lineage: Eukaryota > Viridiplantae > Streptophyta > Magnoliopsida > Solanales > Solanaceae > Nicotiana > Nicotiana tomentosiformis. The sequence continues at coordinate 1,147,986 of NW_027174565.1, forward strand.
CCCGATCGCCTAAAATTTTTCCGGGTCATCAAATACGACCTAAGAAACCATAGGAACTACCCCGCCATGATCGTTTCTCACTTATTGCGATTTCCGGCAAAAAAACTAGAATTCCGCCCGATTCCCATATTTTCGTGTGCTATAGCCCACACCTTCCGAGTGGGCCGGGCCCCCGGACTCGGATCATCTAAATTTTATTCGGGCCATCAAATAAGACCTAAGGAACCATATTCACCTCCACTCTATGATCGTTCCTCATTGTTTGCATTTTTCGGATAAAAAAATAGAATTCCGTGCGATTCCCATATTTTCGTGTGCTATAACTGCCCACACCTTCCCAATGGGTAGGGAATCCCGGACCCCGATCGCCTAAAATAGTTCCGGACCATCAAATACGTCCTAAGAAACCATAGTCATCGCCCCGCCATGATCGTTACACATATTTTGTGTTTTTCGGCCAAAAAACAAGAATTCCGCCCGATTCCCATATTTTCGTGTGCTATAGCCCACGCCTTCCGAGTGGGCCGGGTCTCCCGAACTCGGATCGCCTAAACTTTTTCCGGGCCATCAAATACGACCTAAGGAACCATAGTCACCGTTCCGCCATGATCGTTCCTCATTTTTTGCATTTTTCAGCCAAAAAACTATAATTCTGCCCGATTCTCATATTTTCGTGTGTTATAGCACACGCCTTCCAAGTGGTCCCGGGACCCCCGGACCCCGATCGCCTAAAAAATTTTCGGGCCCTAAAATACGACCCAAGGAACCATAGTAACCACCCTGCCATGATCGTTCCTCATTTTTTGCGTTTTTCTGCCAAAAACTAGAATTCCGCGTGACTCCCATATTTTCCTCTACTATTGCCCACGCCTTCCGAGTGGGTCGGGCCTCCAGGACTCGGATCGCCTAAAATTTTTCCGGGCCATCAAATACGACCTAAGGAACTATATTCACCGCACCGCTATGATCGTTCCTCATTTTTTGCATTTTTCGGTCAAAAACCTAAAATTCCGCTCGATTCCCATATTTTTGTGTGCTACAGCCCACGCCTTCCAAGTGGTCCCGGGAACCTCGGACCCCGGTCACCTAATATTTTTCTGATCCATCAAATACGACTTAAGGAACCATAGTCACCGCCCCACCATGATCGGTCCTCATTTTTTGCATTTTACGTCAAAAAAACTAGAATTCCGCCCAATTCCCATATTTTCGTGTGTTATTGCCCAAGCCTTCCGAGTGGGTCAGGCCTACCAGACTCGGATCGCTTAAAATTTTTCCGGGCTATAAAATATGACCTAAGGAACCATAGTCACCACCCCGCCATAATCGTTGCTAATATTTTGCATTTTTCGGCCAAAAAACTAGAATTCCGCCCAATTCCCATATTTTCGTGTGCTATAGCTCACGCCTTCCAAGTGGTCCCGGTATCCCCGGACCCCGATCGCCTAAAAATTTTCCGAGCCATCAAAAATGACCCAAGGAACAATAATAACCGCCCCGCCATGATCATTCCCCATTTTTGCATTTTTCGGCCAAAAAAACTAGAATTCCGCGTGATTCCCATATTTTCGTGTGCTAAATAGCCCACGTCTTCCGAGTGGCCGGGCCTTCCGTACTCGGATCGCCTAAAAATTTTTCGGGCCGTCAAATACGACCTAAGGAACCATAGTCACCGCCCTGCAATGATCGTTCCTCATTTTTTGCATTTTTCGGCCAAAAAACTAGAATTCCGCCCGATTCCCATATTTTCGTGTGTTATAGCCCACGCCTTCCAAGTGGTCCCGGGAACCCCGGTCCCCGATCGCCTAATATTTTTACGGGCCATAAAATATAATTTTAGGAACCATAGTCACCGCCCCGCCATGATCGTTCCTCATTTTTTGTGTTTTTCGGCCAAAAAACTAGAATTCCGCGCGATTCCCATATTTTCGTGTGCTATAGCCCACGCCTTCCGAGTTGTCCCAGACCCCCGTACCCCTATCGCCTAAAGTTTTTCAGGACCATCAAATACAACCTAAGTAACCATAGTCACCGCCCCGCCATGATCATTCCTATATTTTTTGTATTTTTTGGCAAAAAACCTAGAATTTCGCGCGATTCCATATTTTCATTTGCTATAGCCCACGCCTTCCGAGTGGCCCCGGGAACCCCAAACCCCGATCGCCTAAAAGTTTTCCAACAATCAAATACAATCTAAGGAACCATAGTCACCGCCCCGCCATGATCGTTCCTCATTTTATGCAGTTTTCGGCCAAAACACTAGAATTCTGCCCGATTACCATATTATTGTGTGCTATTGCCCACGCCTTCCGTGTGGGCCGAGCCCCCCGTACTCGGATCGCCTAAAGTTTTTTCGGGCCATAAAATAGGACCTAAGGAACAATAGTCACCACCTCGCCATGATCGTTCCTCATTTTTTGCATTTTTAGGCAAAAAAACTAGAATTCCGCCCGGTACCCATATTTTTGTGTGCTATAGCCCACGCTTTCCAAGTGGTCCCGGGATCCCCGGACCCCGATCACCTAAAACTTTTTGGGGCCATCTAATACGACCTAAGGAACCATAGGAACTGCCCCGCCATGATCGTTAATCATATTTTGTGTTTTTCGGCCAAAAAACTAGAATTCCGCTCGATACCCATATTTTCATGTGCTATAGCCCACACCTTCCGAGTGGGCCAGGCCCCCGGACTCGGATCATCTAAATTTTATTCGAGCCATCAAATAAGACCTAAGGAACCATATTCACCTCCCCGCCATGATCGTTCCTCATTGTTTGCATTTTTCGGCTAAAAAACTAGAATTCCGTACGATTCCCATATTTTCGTGTGCTATAACTGCCCACGCCTTCCCAATGGGTAGGGAATCCCGCACCCCGATCTCCTAAAATTTTTTCGGACCATCAAATACGTCCTAAGAAACCATAGTCATCGCCCCGCCATGATCGTTACACATATTTTGTGTTTTTCGGCCAAAAAACAAGAATTCCGCCCGATTCCCATATTTTCGTGTGCTA